>NW_024363160.1:7912198-8210267 GCF_014805655.1 Passer montanus | reverse complement strand
ATCTTAGGCCACCACCCCGCCCCGGTCCGCGAACGCCCACCCCCGGCCGCTGCCCCTTCCCCAGAGCCAGAGCCGGGCAGAGCCCTCCGCTGCCGCCGGCTCCCAGCCCCGGGGCCGCGCCGACCTCTCCGCGTTACTTCCCGCCGCCGAAGAGAAGCCCCTCCACAAAGGAGCGAGGCAGCAGGAGGCGGGGGATACACGCACGCCCGGCCGCTCCGTCCGGATGCGGTGAGCCCCAGGCTCGCCTCCGGGGCCGCGCCAGCGCGGGAGGGAAGAAGCGGAGCAGCGGCGGCGGCTCTCCGGCTGCCACCATGGGCTGCTGCTCGGGGCGCTGCACGCTGATCTTCCTCTGCTCGCTGCAGCTGGTGAGTGCCGGGGCACGCTTCGGCTTCGCGCGGGGTGGGCAGGGACGGGCGCTGTCTCCCCCGCCCCGGGCACGGCCGCCGGGGGCGCGGAGCGGCGCTGGCCCGGCCGCGGAGCTGTCCGCTCCCGCCGCCCCGACGGCGCGCCCGCCCCGCGCCTCCGCGCCCCGACCCGTAAGTTTCGCGGCGCGACGCGGCGTGGGACCAGAGCGGCCCCGTGGCTGGGGGACGGAGAGGAGCGGCGACCTGAGGCGGGTGCCGCGGCGCCCCAGCCCGGGCGGCTGTCAGCGCTCCCTGCCTGACGGAGAGCGGCTCCCCCGCCCTGGTGTCGCTTCGAGAAGGTGTCAGTCCCTGCTGGTTCCGGGCAGGGGCTCTCCCCGACTGCTCAAAGTAGAGGCCGAGGGGAAGAATGAGGCTGGCCGTGTCCCCGGTCAGTGCCCGCGGGTCGGCGGTGCGGCCGGACACTGCTGGGCGCTGCCGGCGCGGTGGGAAGATGCTGGGACCGGGATCGCCGCCTCTGTCTTTTTCTATTTTTGTTAACCTGTGTAAAAGCCGCGTGTGCCGGCCCTCTCAGTGACTTTTCTTGGGGTTCCTTTCCTCTGCTTAAGTATTCCTCAGCGTGCATTTGAAACAACAGAACGGTGCCGCTGCTTCTCTTTGTTTAGTGAAGTTGGCGTATTTATTTTAGAGAAGAGAGTTGTTGAGATAAATCACCGCCAAACAACAATAATCCTTCATCTGGCTCATTAGCAGGATGATAAAATAATGCTCTCCCCTTAACGGTAGTCCCTGGTCCCAAGAGTGTTTTAAAAGATTTTTCTATTTTCTAGTGACTCAGTGTCATCATTTTGCCACATGATCTCTCTTAAAATGAGTGAGTTCCTGTGTCTGTAGAGAAGAAAAGTGGGATGCATTTAGTGTGGGGGGGTGAGTTTGTTTGTATTCGTAATCCTTTGCGGTCTATTTTTCTCTTACAGCACTTTGAAATTGCTTCTGTTTCAGAGGTAATACTCCAGAAGTAATTGTACATATTGCATTTATTTGAAAATCCGCTTTCAGTTTTAAGGCTTTGTGCCAGGTTCTTAGCCTGTGTAAACTGGTGTGTCTCCATTGTTTCCAGTGTGAGCCTGGACCTTATTCACATGTGAATAGAGTGATGGACTTAGTGCAGTATAAGTAACTCAATGGCAGAACCTTGCCCAGAAACAGAGGAGGCATATGATTTGCACTCTTGGTGTAAGGAAAGTGTTCTGTATATGTTGATGTTATTTTTTATTTATTGTTTTGTATCAGTTTTGTGCTAACGACTGCAGCAGAATTGCTCCTGATTTACATCATGCATGTGGGAGGGGAAACAAACCCTATTTCTTCAAATATATCTTTACCAGTTATGAGGGTTATAATAACTGTATTTATTATTCTGTGGAATTACTGGGAGTCTATAAAAATTGAAGTAAAGTGTGAATGGCCACCATAATCTGTAGAGAAATGCATGAAAAGTCTTTCAGGAAAGAGTCGTGTTTTATAAAAGACCTATCAGATGTTATAACAACTTTCAAAAATTACTTCAATGCATGGTTTTTTCTGCTGTTCTTACATATTTTATAGTGATGTTCCCTACATCTTTCAGGTGCTGATAAATATCTGTATAGCAAAATGGTGTCATTTTTATTTATTTTCATTTGAAAATACAAGTCTTTCTTTATATTCAAGAAGTAATCTAGTAGATACTATGTCCTGGTTCCAACCAAGACGGGATTAATTTTTTTTGCAGTAGTCTGAAGGGGACATAGCTAGGACTTGGAGGTTATCCTGTACTACCTCACATCATTGCCAGGGGTGGAGGAAAATGACTCTCTTATGGAGAATGGGCTCCTTCTCTTTGGGGTAGTGTGGCACCAGTCCCAAGCTGGAGAGAGCGGTGGGGTGATCCTGGTTCAGAGCCAGGGGGAGCTTGGCTGCATGGCTGCAGTCTGGTGAGGCTGGGGTGAGCATTTTTCATGTGAATCACTCTCTCTTCAGCACACTTGTGTTATCAGTATTGTTGATGTTACTGTTCCTTTACTTATCTCATTGCTGTTTCCAGTAAATTGTTCTTCTCTCAGCCCATGAACTTTGCTTTTTGTGCCTCTAGTTCTCCTCTCCAGGCACCTGTAGGGGAACGGGAGAGGGGGTGAGGGAGGAGAGAGTGGTGGCATGATCTGGGAAGTATCAGTGGGAGAACTAAATTGGGGAATATAATTCCTGAACCACAACACATGAACTTAAAGCTCAGATGCTGTCCATGATCTCAGTGGTGGTAGCGTTCAGTTTATATATGTAGAAGTTAACACCACTGAGAGTTTATGTCTTTTTCTGATAACTTATAGGTGATGAATATAAAACATATGCAGCAAAACTGCATCCCTGGACATTACTCTCATTGAGATGTATTTTACTTTGCATCCACTTATGGAGGGGTGAAAGAGATATTAGTAATTGTAGACAATATTTAGGTTAAATCTTGCAAAATCCAAACACTTGTAGTGCTAACTTGTAGAATTTCAGAAGTACTGGTGATTTATATGACTTGAGGAAAAACTTTAAAAAGGAAACATATGGGTACATATTTAAAAAAAGAAGTTGTTTACGTTGGTCATGTTCTGGTCCTGTCTGAGAAGGGCAACAGCTCTGGCTTAGCCTTAGGATTAACCTTTAGATATTACCTAAGAAATAAGTATCTAATTAAATACACTTGACAACACCTTTCATAGCATGTGTGTACTATGTAGATTCTCTTCTGTATAAGTAAAGTAAAGTAAATTAAAAGTAAAGTAAAGGAAAGTAAAAAAGCCAAATCCCTGGAGATATGTGCATAAACAAGATTTGCTTATTGTTCTAAAGAAGAGTGCACTGTTCAGTGTCCTTAAGGCAAAGTTTCTTGATTCTTTAAAACTTTAGTCTTCTCTAACTGTTGCCTTCTTTATCCCAGCAACATATAAACAGTCGAGGCAAAAGGGGAGAGGAAAACTGTTATTGCATTACTGTGAATAAAATACCATTTCTCTAATGTTAACCCATTAAGTGTGTTAATTGCAAGAAGATTTGCTTGTAATTTTCAGTGCTGTTTGTTAGGGGATTTTTGACATAAAATGGCAATAATAGTGATTTTCAGTTATGCTTTAATCCATGAAAGTGGAAGTTTTTGGCTGACGCCTTGTCCTTTTTTATAGTGAACGCATTTAAGTATTTCATTCAGTGATCCTAAGGACAATCTGTAAATAGTCTTCTATCATTTAATAATAACAACTTCATTTGTAAATGGGAATCCATATCATTATGTGTAATATAGAAAAAAATCTATATTCATATCATTGAGTGTAGGTGGCACAAGTTCATGAAAAGTTCTTAGTCACTTTCAGGGTTTTATTGTACCCCTTCAGGTGGATTCTGCTTCTGAAAACCAAGGAAATTTTGTGTAAGGGGAACTGTATCTTGCCCCACCGCCCCTCCTTGATCTTTCACTGTTTTGCTCTTCCTGACTGAAGCATTGCCATATGCTATTGCTAAAGGTGCCTCTGAGCAAAGAACAATGAAGTGTATGTGTACCTTTTTGTGCATAAATGTGTCATTAAGATTGTTAGGAGCTATGTATACATTGGGAAAATATATCATAAGGATATATAAATCCTTTGGATTACAGCCATAATTCTTACTGATGCCACTAGAAGTCTGAGACATTGGCCTTGTCTGTACTAGAAAATTAAATCAGCTGGCAGAGATTGTGCCTGTGCTATGGCAGACACCATGCCATAAAACACTGAAAGATGAAAATGTTTGGCAAATAAAAGAAATTCAAAAAATATTAAATTCTGGAAGGGGTAAATTGACAATGAATTGCAGCAAGATTTAGCTGTGTGAATCCAATTGGTGTTAATAAATGTCACACAGTGAAAACTTCATGCTGCTTTGAAAATGTGTTTCTGAGAAACTACCTTTGCAGGATAATGTTGTTTCAACACACAATAAGTGGAAGTTTTTGGGACGTAGAAGTGTATAGATAAACAAACACAAAGAACTCTAAATACAGGGATGGTGAATGGGATTTTCAAAGTGGTGAAGGGATGGTTGATGGAAAGTGTGTGACTAAGTCCCTTCATGACTTTGACAGTCTCATTTCATGTGTTTATCCTTGGGCTCCTCTGCACTGTGTTCGTTCTGTAGGTCCTGATTTAGAAGTGTATGGTTTATCCAGTTATAGCTAGTGTAAAATAGGCTGTTCCCTACTTAACCTGTTATTTTCCAAATAATGAAAGTGTCGGCAGGCCACATGGAAAAATTATTCCAGTGGAAACACAGCTTCTATGTACTAATGTTTTGACCAGTGTTTGTTTGGGAAGTGCAGTCAGTCATTTTAACAGTCTAATCCCTTTCAATAATCAGAAGATTTATATTTATGGTTGCTATTACATTACATTAATTGTATTGATGTATGTAAACCCTTACATTTGGAGATGAGACTGTATTCATTAGAATGAACAATACTGTTTCAACATTTGTTGCTGGACATCATAGAATTTCAGCAGTTATGAGGGGAAGTGATATATGTATATATCATGCATTGATTTTCATATCATTTTTAAATACTTTATAGAACTGGATACTCTAACTTTATGACTTTGACTCTTGATGCTTGTATGTTAGAACTGAAAGATACCAGTTATTCAGCTAACAGCTCAGGGATTCAAGGGAATTGATAAATTTGAGAAAGTAAAATCTTTGAACCAATAAATTGCTTCACTTTTTATGTTGATAAAAGAATCACCAGCCCATTGATCTGGAGATGAAGCATCTGTCTACTGATAAAAGAGGAGGAAGTTGAGGGAGTGCCTATTGTACTAGCAAGGATGGAGAAAGCTTGGGATTCTAGCCCTGAACAATGCCCTGGTTGCAGATGTTGCACTTTCTGTTATAACAGCTGAGCTGGGAACGGTGTTTTCCCCTAATAACTCATATGACATTCCCAAAACATGTAACCATTGCTGGTGGCTACACCTAAGAGGCTGATACACTTGTTATGTTGGTGCATAGTTGCATTTAACCTTAACATTGGAAGTAATACACTGCACCCAGTAGAACTACTTAAGTTAAATATATGCAATCCAAAAAATATATGGTATTATATATGTTTTAGGATCTCTCTCATCGGGAGCGAGAGAATAAAAACTAACACTGTTTTCCACTTTGTGTTTTTGTTGTATTTTTCAAAATTGTTGGGAGTTATCTGTTACTAAAACACACATTCTGAGCTCATCAACACTGTAGGATTTAACCTCTCCATGCACCAGAAATTCATCTTGAGAAGTGAAATCCCCTCCTGTTGAAGCTGCATGTAAGACTGCCTCTGTGCACTGTTCCAAAGTTAGAAATTCAAAACTTGAGAAAACATGAATTTTCAGAGCCCTCTGAAATTTCTGAACTGGGTAAATTTGTGAAAAGAATCATCCAGCTCTTGCTTAGTTTTAGACTCCATCCACCACAGCAGGCTATTTTTCTACAATTCCTGGCTGCTCTATGGCTGAGGGACAGTTAGTTCTGATATAAATATTTAATAAATATATTTATAGTGATGAAGTGAAGGAGTTAAGATTTCAATGATAATAATAACAATTAATACACTGAAAATTGTGAATTATATAGCTGCTCTTCCTGTCTGTAAGACCAGAAAGTTTTGTAAATAGTTATTTTAAGAACTTTCAGATATGCTGCTGATCTGCTTCTATTTCTGCTACATTCTACCTAGACCTCATTCCTGGGACTAAGAAACAAATATTGTGGTTTGGAAAGTCATTGGAATTCAGGATAGTATTGTTGGACCTAAATGGAATTTGTGTAGGACTTGCAGAACTTGAATTCTTAGTAGGTTTATTTTTGGAGATCATATGGAATTGTTTGCACTTGCAGTTGTTTAGGTGGTGTTTAAATATTGCCAGTTTTGTGAGGTTTGGATCTGAAATAAAGACTCGTAAGCCTAGTTAATCTTAGCTCATGTTTTCAGTCTGTATCTCACTTGGATCTTACATGTACAAAGAGGCTCTTTTGGTTTTAGGACCAATTTGGTAAATTTACAAATAAGTAATAAAATCACAACCCCTTAATTTTTCAGGTAAAATGTTGCATTTTGGCCCCTCTGTGATATGAATTTAATTGATTAGATGACCAAAGAGAGTCAAACCAGTCACATCAATCATTGGCCCTGATACTGGACAAGAAAAGTGAATGGAGGTTTTGTACTTCACTTGATTAGAACTGGTGTAAGTTAATGTGTTCTGTACTTGATAAGATGATCACTTCTTGGATGTGCTTGGTGAAGCCAAGAGGCAAAAGATCCAGGGTGCAACATGGGGGAAATTCTGATTGAATGCTAGAAAAAATGTCATAGTGG
Source organism: Passer montanus (assembly GCF_014805655.1). Lineage (NCBI taxonomy): Eukaryota > Metazoa > Chordata > Aves > Passeriformes > Passeridae > Passer > Passer montanus. The sequence goes on along the minus strand of NW_024363160.1, from coordinate 8,203,481 downwards.
GATTATTGGATCATGTTTTGAAAGCAATTTTGGAAACTCCATCCTTGAATAAACTCAAATTGAGCTAATTACAGCTCTCAAAAACCGAATCTAACTGAAGTTTATCTGATGTCAAAATTGGCTCTGCAACAAATAAAGGTTTTAGCAGATGATCTCTAAAGACTTCTTGCAACTTAGATTGTCCTGTGATTATATGATCTTACCAGAGCATAAGGAATAAAGTTCTTCAATTCTTTGTTTGGAGGGTATTTAAAATACACAGTAATTTGAGTTATTTTGAAATAATTAGTTTCTTAATTTGTTGTGTTTATAATGCAATGGAAATAGGCTTGATATGGCAATAACAATTCTAGTATTCCGTTGTATCTCTGAGTGTCAAACTTCAGTGTTTAAATAAATGAGAAGTACCTGTGATTGCCTTGAGATTTATTATTTCATAAGTAACAATGCTTTGATACAATGTAGTATATCAGATCTTTTGAACTCATTAATACGGAAGCAAAATATATTTAATTCATTCAGTCAGCCTTGTAATTAATTAGTCAGAAGTCATTTTGGGGCAAAAAGCCTGTTATTTCTGTCTGTACAGGGAAATGAACGGCATATTTTTGGTTCCAGATGACTAATACAAAGAAGCAGTATTAAGTGACTGTGTGAAAACTGATAACATGATAACATTTTTCAACTCTAGTTCACATTTTGAAATTCATTGCAGGTCAGATGACAGCAAATGTCATGATGAAATGTTTATATTAAATTATACTGCTCTTGCTATAGACTCAGTATAAAAATGTCATTTTAATATAGGGATTGCTCCTAATTTCCACCTTTTATGTTATACAAGAAGGGTGAAGGTTGTTGGGCATGGTATGATGGTTTTGTCAAAGTTTCCTTCGGATCAGCTTATGAGGGGTGCTAGCATGATAGTGCAATGAAGTTTGCACCGCTGCCTTAGCTCATACTAGACATGATATCTTTGTAAGCTTTATAATTGACATCAAATTAAAATGAAAAATAATGTTAGTTGCATTGTTTTTGTGTAAATTTAATCTTTTTTTTATTGGTTAGAAAGAACATTTCTTACTGCTCTTTATTTGTCTAGAAGAAAAATTTGTGCAGTAGCAAATGGAAAGTGTCTCACTTTGAATCTTGAAGCAGCTTAGTTCTGTCCAAGATGAAACAGTTTTCTTCTCATTTCTCATGAGCAGTTAGTGCCTACCTTCCTAAAGGGAATGCCAGCAGGTTTTGGATCAGACACTCCTACGCTGAGTGAGACTTGCAATTCCTTGACACGGCTGTGCCAGCAGCACTATGACAGGTTTTACTGTGCCATGGGCTATTTTTTTTTTCTTCTATGTATGCCCAGTGAAATCTTTGTAGTCTTGCCATGGATCTGTGCCTTTGGTAGGTCTGTAAAGGACAGTGGTAGGCGGCATTATCACTGTACTCTGATCTCTGGAACATACAGAGTGCTTAAGACCCTGGTAATGAAATGGTAGTAAAAGATTTTATTTTAGACCTTTTACTTTTTACTATACTTCCTTATCATCTTGTCTTCCTTCAAACACAGCCCTATCTTGCATGTAATCTCAACTCAGATGGATTTTTTAATGCTGTGGTGATTTGGGATTTGTTCTTACAAGTTGCTGAATGCCCTACAGCTCTCATTAAAGTTGCTGAAAGTCATTCTTTTACATATAGGCTCTTTATAATGGTAGGTTCAAGCAGAGACAGCAGTGAACCCCTTCTACCTGGTGAATGCCACTAGTACAGTAAAATAAAAGGAAAATGGAAAACTTTCTACTTAATACAACAGCCAGTTTCAGTCAGAAAAATATCCCTTGCAGAAGTGAATGCCACAAAAAAATAAAATTGAAGTTCTTCCACAGGTCTCTTCCACAAGTCTTTTTTTTTTTTTTCCTCAATTTCATCAGTACAGAAGTTTTGGCTTGAGAGTAGGTATAAATATATATAAAGGGTATATGCTTGACAATGAGCCCAGTGGAATTCTCTGAGGAGGGTTTTGACACACACCAAAGGAACTACTGATATAGCAAAGTAGAATAATACTTAGGAGATGAAGCATGAGCAGGAAGATCCTGAAATGCTTTTATAGTTAAGGAGATTGCAGGAGCATGGGATGAAAAGTATAGAAAGGTGTATTTAGATGAGTGTACAAAAAGTGGGATGTGGCAGCCCTCTTTATCAGAGAGATGAAAGTTTCCTCTGTGTGTGGGAGGAATTCCTGCCTAAGGTTTCACTGAAAATAAGATCTTAAGGAAAAGATTTTTATTTATCTTTTCTAACATACTGCTGCTGCTGTGCCAGTTTCTCACTATTCTGTTGTAAAGTTATTGTTTTGGTGTCAGACCGTTTGAATAAAAAATGCCAGGGGAGCAAAATCATATGATGATGATCATGTTTTGTAGAGAGATTGGAATGACCGGCATGTTTCTCATCCAGCTCTAGTTTTTGCCTTTGGCTGAGCCTTGAATACTCTGTGTTGTCCTCGGAATGCTGCAACTTCACTGTCCTGTGGGCAGCTCCTGGAATCTCCTGTGAGCAAAGTGCTCCTGGAGCTTAGGAGCTCACAAGTGAAGCTCAGCACAAGCCACAGTGCAAATGAGTACACATGTAAACGGAGCAAAATCATATGATGATGATCACATTTTGTAGAGAGATTGGAATGACCGGATTTTGCCTTTGGCTGAGCCTTGAATACTCTGTGTTGTCCTGGGAATGCTGCAACTTCACTGTCCTGTTGGCAGCTCCTGGAATCTCCTGTGAGCAAAGTGCTCCTGGAGCTTAGGAGCTCACAAGTGAAGCTCAGCACAAGCCACAGTGCAAATGAGTACACATGTAAATTTGTATCAGCCTAGAAAACAAAACAAAACAATACCAAATCCCCCAATAAACCTCCTAATTAAGTGCAGCTTCTTAGATGGACTGGAAAGAGCTCATGCTTACATGCATTTTGGAAACAGAATTCTGTTAAAATGGAGTACATAGAAAAACATTCTTCTGGAAGTTTAGTCTCCACAATCAACGAATAAAAAGGTGAAGAATTCTAAAGCTGGAAACAGTAGTGCATTATAGTACAGGGATGACATCACAACAATATATAATTTCCTCTGCTGGTGAGCTGTTTATTTTTCCTGCTAAAAGTTTGCTGTGTCTTTTTATTGCAGAGCAAGCAGGGTGTTTAATTTCTCTAATATATATTTGTTTCATGAATTAAGTAGACATCACCGGGGTAAGTATATTTATATTTTAACTGGAACAGAAGCCTTGCTGCTCCTACTGATTGAATAATTTGCATCATAGAAACCTGAAAAGCTTCTGCATCCTCTAATGCAGATGGAGCTACTCAGAATACTGAAGATAGATGGTCTTCCCATGGAGATCCCCATAGCTACTGAAGATCCTTTAATCAGACTGCAGTGAGACTGACTCTAGTCACTTAGTTTATGGTCATTTGTAAAATACCTGTTTTAGTGTCCCCCCAACACAGGCATTCAGGAAGTTTAGAAATGCCCAAATTTGGGGGATATTTTTCTCAATTACCTCTGTTTTCAGTTCTTATGTTGGTTAGTTGCAGATTTGTGCTCAGCCTCATTCTTCTGATAAACCATTTCTGTTCACATCAACAGGAAATCTTGTCTTCAATGCCTAGCTGTGAAATGATACACTATTTCCACTTTCACATTCATAACTTTTTTTTCCTCCTCTGGAGCCAAATGATTTGCTCCCAACTCTCCTCCCAGTTATTTCTTAGCTGTGAAATGATACACTATTTCCACGTTCACATTAACTTTTTTTTTTTCCCCTCTGGAGCCAAATGATTTGCTCCCAACTCTCCTCCCAGTTATTTCGGAACAACATCCAAATTCTGATCTTCATTTGTCATAGACTCTGCTCCCCAAACCAGTCATGACTGTTAAAATTCACTTGTGGCTGTAAATGGACCCTGTACATTGTTCTTATCTAAGTGTTTTGCAACTATACAACATAATTTTCTTTAGTTGTATAGTGGCCACAGTTATTTGTGGGTCTTCACATGTTGGTTGCATTATAAAAAGGTCTGGTTAGTTCAGAAAAGGGGGGAAAGTGAACCAGAACACGCTGATAACAAATAGATGAACTAGTAGTAGCGTCAACTGTAATGCAGTTATTAGAGCACTTGGAATGGGAGTGTTAGGATGGACTGAAAAAAATGCTTCCAAGCTTGGATTTGCAGTGAAAAGTTAGACATATGAATGGCAGTAGCCTATATCCAAACATCAGAAGAGAATTACATTGAAATATATTAGATGCCATGAATGGCTTTGAGTTGTATACTACTAATGTATGATTCAGTCATAGTGGTCTGATGAAAGCCAAAGCTGACTGAGTTGTGCCAGAAGTAACCACAAGGTGCCAAAGTTTATTTAAATTGGATTGAATATGAAGCCCTTCATATCTCTGATATGTTTTTTTCATGAGTTAGACATCCTGAAGGTGTGTGTTTACATTTTAATAGTAAACAATTGCATTTGTTAATCTGTACAACTGTAATCAATTGAATGAACTAATGTGTGTTCAATTTCAAAGTGTAGCCTGTGCAGCTGAGGTGTGGCGTGCTGCCTTGCACAGCGGTAATGCAGGGTGTGAAACAACCTCACCAGGATGATACTGACACCCAATCAAATAATTTTATTGCAATTTTGTATCCATGAAAGGTTGCAGGTTTCATTGTGTTAGTCAGTATGTGATACTTGCACTGAAAGCTGAGGGACTGTGCAGTGCTTTGTGGCCAAAAAAGTGTCCTGGTTAACCCAAGATCTCACTGAACTGAGATTCTGGTATATTCATTGAAGTTGTATTAATTTAATTATTTGGTTTTTAGCTTTATTATGTATTTGGTTCTCTTGGCCTATCTGAGTCATGAAATTCTTGGCTGTGTGAATTTCTTAGTTTTTGCTGAGATTTTTTGGCTGGACTGTGCTTGGTCCACATGCCAGTCATGCTGGAGGGCTCCAGTACTGCTGGGGTTTCACTGTGTGTATTCATCTGTTGAGAAGCTGATGTAAATAATGCCCCAAATTCAGGGCTGGGTTTGCTCTTTTTGAGATCATTTGAAGCACACTGCAGCTGAGGGTGGCTCTGGAGCAGGATGTGTGTCTGAGATACAGCCTGCCTCAAGCACTTACAAACCAGAACAGATAATGGAGTCAGAAAAAGAAGCATACAAATGTTTTTCTTTACGCTCTACAGAAAGTCTCTGAAGTCATAGTTCAGGCTGGTTTTATGCTTGGTGGTTCTTCATGTTTCTACACACAGTTATGATTATTCCTTTTTTTATATTGGCCACAAGTGACTGTGAGCATATTAACACTTTGATACGCAAGTTCACTGTATTTGTGTGGGCTCATAATTTGGAGATCACTTTTCTTTTTGTTTGTGTACTCTTTGCAAAGTGGTTTAGAAGTGCTGAAATGTATTGCAAAGACAAAAATCTCCTTCTGTTTCAGAAATAACACCGTAAGCATGGACTCTCTTCTGGGAAAATTATTTTCAGGCGGTGATAGATTTTAGTCGATCCCTACACAATTAGCTCTCCTGCAGAAAGAGACTTGCAAATACCTACATCTGCATTGATGGGGATGCTTCTTTGTGGATTCCCCCTTGTGTTGTCACTTCTGGCCACAGGCACTTGGGGAAGACAATAGTCAGTCTCTTAAGGACATTCTGGATAACAGGAAAATAAACAAGTATCCCCAAAATACTGGAACTGGCCATCTGTGTACAGAGAAGGGGCAGTTTTAAGTCTTCTGCTGATAGAAGCATTGTTCAATTTGTACTGAACCGTGAGTTCATGGTTTCCTTATTATGGTACTTTGTCAACTCATTTGCTCAATCCAGTTTTTGGTGACTGGAATTGGCTGAAGAATTACAAGATATTCACTGAAATAGCAATAAGAAATCCAAATCTCCTGGGTGGCAAACTTTAATTGTTGCATTTTCTCGGAATGACAAATGCATGTCTAATCCCAGCTGTCTAGGCAGAAGAGTAATTTCCGAGGCAGCCCGCTTACATTCAATTCTCTTCCTCTAAAAGTGAAGCAATAAATTATGCTGGTGTTTAAGGGGTGATCTCTGTGACTTTAAAGAACATAAACTATCAGAGGCACACCAGCCTGACTGTGCTAAATCTGAGCACCTCCTCTATCTGAGTGAGTAAGCTCATCTCCCACAGAGAGCAGCAGGAGCTACAGGTGCTGGCATCCTCACTCAGTGGCATCACTGCTCAGAGGGATCGAGCTGTAACTGAGGCAGCTGTGCTACTGACTGGGCTTGGTGAGTGCAAGCACTATTAGGAGGTGCCATTAGATGAAGTCACTGAACCATTAGGAAGCCTGCAAAAATGAGTACCCTCTTCTAATCTGAAAAGTGTTGTGGTTGAGAATATACCCACTGGACATCCTCCAGGGAAGATTTCTTTCACACATAGTGACTCTATCAGGGTTACCAGCTGGCATTTCACCAGCATGAGACTTAGCCTTGTAACATTGCATGGATCCCTACATCATGCTGAGTAGTGCTGGTCATCTATTATTAATACGCTCACATTTTTTGCTAGACTAAAAGTATATTATTTTCTTATTAAATCTTCCATTACTTTAGGATGCTTTTAAGGTCTGTTCTGCTCTCACTCTATTAGTTGTGAACAAAAGCTTTCCAAATGTCAGAAGTTAATATATGCTAATATCTGAATAAGCAAGAAAATACATCAGATTCAGAGGCCATTTTCTCATATAATGTTGTCTTTAAGACTCATAGACTGTTCTTTTAAAATATTTCTCTTTTTGCTATGTGAGTGCATATTCATACACAATTCCAGTTTTGCATTAGAAATATTGGCTGCATGACAAGGTGAGACTTTCTCCTATAATGGTTATTTTTTGGCATGCATAAAGAATTCAAAGAACTCTTAAGTTAGAGAAGTAGTATTGTGTTTGCTTACACAAGTTGATGGAGGCAGTGACATGTTTATTCTGCTTGGAGGTGGCCAGAGGGAAGCCAGTGTGCTTCTAGGAGCTCTGAAGTAAGCTAGCAGAGAGAGTTAGAGACCTCTCATGGCAGAGAAGACAGAATCTCGGTGCTGCATTAATAACCTGCTGCTAATGGCCAGGGTCATCTGGAATGGTTTTGCCTTTGTTCCCCCATGACTGAGGCTCAGTCCAGCTGTGTTGGAAATTGCACTTTCTAGAGTTCCCCTGCAAATCTTCTGCTATTTTGATTTCTGGAGTTCTGTTTCCTAAAAGAGTATACAAGACCTAGTGTAGAATAAGCTTTCCCCTAATTATTTAGCTGATGTATGCATGATTTTAAGTGCGCCATTTTTATTCTGTTAATTTCCAGATTGATTTTTACTTTACCAGTAATAATCCTAATGCAGGCATTGAATCTTAGCAATAACCCCTCCTGCTTAGTTAATCTATTTCTGTCCTTCTTGCATGTTATTTTTAATCTTTAGGGAGCTTTGAACTATTTCTCAGAGCCATGCTCAAAAGTGAGTTTGTAACCTTTTACTGCAATTGCTGCTAGTAGACCTTGCTTGAGGCCATAGAGAAGCTGGGACAAAGCCAGGGAAAATATTCAGGCTCATGTCTTAAGCACAAGATGACCATTCATCTTTTATAAGCTTTTCTTGTCTGATGCTTTCAAATTCTGAGAAAAGATTGCCTGGAAATTGAAGTGTTCATGCTTTTTTCATAGCAGAAATAGATTTTTCCTTGGAAATTTTGGTCATGTCATGCTGGTGTGTTTACAAGCAGCAAGGTGTGTGGTGATGGTACAAATGAGGGCAGTATGCCTTGCTTTTTCTATTATTAGATCATTCAAAACTCACTTTCTGTGGCTTTCTAGCCTCTGTAAGTCCATTAATATCAGTGAAGGTTTGGTCATTTATACTTGCTGAATAGGAGTTTTAAAAGATAACAACTGAATACTTGATTTTAAGTGTTCTTCACATATTTGAAAAAAATTGCTTTGATATTAAATATATATTTAAAAATATTTCTTACCTTCATGTTTCAATAAAATGCTTTGTAGAGTTTGAGATTATAATGGTGTCACTGGTAGTTTCTCACATCATCACCATGTCTTCGGGGGGTTTGTGTCTCTAGCCACACTGTCTTCATTCATCCTTGTCCTATTTTGGAAAGTGTAAAGGTCCTCACAGTTTTTAGCAGAAGGCTATTGTTACAGAGAAGACTCAGATAGTCTGTAACTTCTGACCTTTCCAGAACATATTTTTGTATCTCCTTGGAAGTAGCATGGAGGGATGATGATAAGGAAGTTGAAAATACGGCCAGCATACGCACAAGTATGTTCAGGAAATATTACCTTCTTTAACATTGAAGGAAAAAACCCCACAAAAATGGGATCCAAAATCTATTGGAAATCGGTCAAATATATACTAATTTCAGGTTTTGTATTCAGCCAAACAAAGTTTTCTTCAATTTTTTTGTGTTTTCCTTTGATTTTTATTTTTTGAGATGATTAACTGTGGTTTATTAGAGTTGCTGCAAGAGGCAAAATCTGGGTTTCCCTACTGTGGTTTATTGAAAATCTCAATCACAACATTGCATGAACAGAATTCTTCACAGTTAGTGCTTTTACGTGACAGGGTAGAAACTTTATTGTGGCTGGAATTGTTTAAAGACCTTTCCAGAGGTGTGAGCAGAGGCACATTATTAATGCTGTTACTCACCTTTCAGAAGAAAGGAAGAGTTGTGAGCAAAAGCTGTAACTCAGGGCTGGAACCAATACATTCTATAGCATCATGATAAAGTAATAGTAGAAAGTAACAAAATGTAATAAATGGTCACTGTTCTGATAATGTAAGATATGATTCTTGAAATATGTATAATTTGAATTCTTGTCTTGAGGAGTGGTAAGAACTGGGGCAGTGGGAATATCACAAAATCACAGACGTGTTTGGATTGGAGGGGACCTCTGGAGAGTGTCTCACCCAACCACCTGCCAAGGCAGGGTCACCTAGGACAGGTTACACAGGTGAGTTTTCATTCCCTCCAGAGGGGGAGAATCTGTAACCTTCCTGGGTGGCCTGTAGCAACAAGAAAGGCAAATCCTTGTTTTAAAGATATTTTCAGATACAGGTGCAATTTTTCATTTATGCAGGTGAAGAAAACCTTGGCTTAATTTTATTCCCTTTGAAAAAGAGAAATATTCTCACTGAATTTTGTGGAAAAGGGTTATGATTCTGGTTTGAATGGTGCATATTGCCCTCCATTCTCTCTCATTGATGAATTATCTTTACATGCAAAGTATATATTGGTTAAACACTTCTCCATCTTTACTTTTCTACAAAAACCAAAAAAATTTCCCAGGGATTAGGGGTCCTTTTACAGGGGTGTTTGATTAAGAATGTATTGTTTATACAGTTGATTCCGTCTGGAGGCAGATGATCTCTTGTGGCTGCTTTTGACCCTGATTTCAGAAATGGCTGAAAGGGAAAATGCACAGGCTGAATTAAAACCCACAAAGGACTTGCAATAGAAGTCAGATCTAAAGATCATGTAGCGAAAACTTTGTAGTGTTACATAATGCTTAGTTTTTTTTCTGATTTGTGGTCTGCAGTCTTAGCACTGTTAGCATAGCTTCATTGCAGGAGCCTTTTGGTTTAGATGTGACATATGTCAACAGGATTTTCTTTCTTTCTGTAGGCTGTTATGACACCTCTTCAGATGTATAAACTAGGCTAAGACAGCTCTCATCTATCCACTGATGCAGCCATGCCCCTATCAGGGGCTTTGCCATCCTAGAGCAGATAGCTGTGGTGTTAAAGTTTTCATGTGAGCTAAGAGAAGTACAGGGCAGTTATGGCACAATTTTGTGGCATAAACAGGGTAGTAACTGCTTAAGCAAAAGTGAGAAACATATTGAACTGCTATCAGTTCAGGGCAGCAAGGCCCAGTCCTGCCCTTGGGTCACAAGAACCCCATCCAATGCTATAGAGTGGGGACACAGCTGCTGGAAAGCTGCTCTGAAGAGAAGCATCTGGGGGTGCTGGTCAGCAGCCAGTTGGACATGAGCCAGTTTGTGTGGCCCAGGTGGCCAAGAATGCCCATGGCATCCTGGCTTGGATCAGAAATAGCGTGTCCAGCAGGACCAGAGCAGTGATTGTACCCCTGTACTCAGCACTGGAGAGGCCATATCTCAAATCCTGTGTTCAGTTTTGGGCCCCTCACTACAAGAAGCTTGAGGTGCTGGGGCATGTCCAGAGAAGGGCAAACAGAGCTGGTGAAGGGTCTGGAGCACAAAGTCCTATGAGGAGCAGCTGAGGGAGCTGGGGCTGTTTAGCCTGGAGAAAAGGAGGCCCAGGGGGGACCTTATTGCTCTCTTATGACTATTTGAAAGAAGGCTGAAGTAGGGTGGGGGTAAGTTTCTTCTCCCAAGAAGCGATATTGGATAAATGTCTTCCCTGAGTAGGGATTGTCAAGCATTGGAGCAGGCTGCCCAGGGAAGCTGTTGAGTCATCATACATTAAGGTATTTAAAGGACATAGAGATCTGAGCCTTAGGGACATGGTTTAGTGGTGGCTTTGGCAGTTTTAGGTTGATGGTTGGACTTGATGATCTTAAAGTACTTTTCCGACCTGAATGTTTTTATAATTCTGTAAGAACTCAAGTTAGAGGAGCTATCAAATCTGAGGCAAGCCATTACGGAGACCTTGGGGCAGTATCAGTGTATCTTTCTTTATAAAAAAATCTAGTTTTTGAAATCTTATCTTTCTGCTGCTTAAGTTTTCTTACAACTTGAAAATATGTCTCAGTGACTTCCGCAGACATGGATTTACCTGGGAATGGTGAGGTAAGTATCCCCTTCTCTCATAAAAGGTTTTTGGATGCATGACATGGAGGTGCTGCTCATTCACACTGCTGCTAGATCCAGTCCTAGTGCATTTTAATTCTCATTTGCTTCAATATAAGGAAGTTATTTCCAGTTCTTTCCCTTTTTAATCTGTATATTTGTTATGGATCGTAGGATTTTGGTAGCAGGGAGGCCACGAGGATAGCTTCAGTGAGAAGCTGCCAGAAGCTTCTATGCCTTATAGAGCCAGTTCCAGCTGGCTCCAAGATAGATCTGCCACTGGCTAAGTCAGCACTAGTAGTAGTGCCTCTGTAGCAACATATTTAAGAATGGGAAAAATTTATTGGGCAGAAGTAATTGCATCCAGGAGTTAGGATATGTGAGAGAAAAAGTTCTCCTTCTCTTTTTCCTACTGTTATTTGACTTGTAGTAAACTGAATTCATTTCACCAAGTCAGTTCTGCTTTGCCCATGACTGGAATTGGTGAGTGAACAATGGAGTGGTTAAAGTGGATATTGCTAGTGGAAAACCCCATGTATGTGGAGAAAAAAAAGTGGTTTGAGTGGCAGTTTAGACTTTGATTAATCTTGAGAATTGTGCATTTTTTTCTTTGTCCTCACCTTAGGCTGCTAAATAAATATTTTTGAAACCATACAATTTATAACTTATGTCTTCTCTTGGTGGCTTAGTGAATATCTCCTAGTAAATCCTCATAGAACTATGTTCAAAAGTAATTTTAAGGAGAGAGATCTTCCTCTTGGCTGGAATTTAGCGGGAAATATTGCTGATAATATGCTATATTGTCGTGGGGGGAAAACATGCCAAGATTTGCAGATTTGCTGTAAACTCCTAAAGGAAAATCTTGGCACTTAACGTTTTCATAGGTTTTTTTCCCACTAATGCCCCATCCTAATTTTTGAGAAATGGGGTCACACAGTTTATTCAGTTTGAAAATCATATATATATCCAAAGCGTGGAAATATGCTGGAGGCTCTAGGATTTCTTTTCTGCATATTGATCATAGCATTTTGATATTGCCTTCTACTTGTTGGTGTTCTTTGAATGCTCAAAGCCTACTGGAGTTTCAAAATATGCAAGTGTATATTTTCAATTATAATTTTAATTATCATAATTATCATCATATTATCATAATTTTCATCAATTTCTTTTTTTTCAGGGTGTGTTCTGTTCTTTACAAACAAGTGAAAAAGACCAGCATCTTGTTAATGACTTTTAGGTCAGCCTGTCACCCAGCATCCACTCCCTGTGGGCCTACAAAACAGTGATGCTGAGGAGTCTCACACCTGGAACTATGGGTTCTTTGGCATCAAAGGTTCATACACGATTCTGTTGAAAAAACAACCATGAAGTGGTCAAAGTAATAAATGACTGCATGTGCTCTTCTTTATCATCCCAGTAATTTAGATCATTCTGTTTAAGTCAGTGGAATTCAAAGAGCCCAGTTTCAGATAAATGACAATTTACTACTCAAATCTTAATCTCTTAGTTTGAACAACATCTGGCACCAAGAGAAGGGAAGACTGAGGCACATCCATACCAAAATCATAATGTTTTCTACCTCCTGTAGATTAGAGCCAATGAACTATATAAGCATCTAAGGTATGCTAAATAATGGTAGGTTCTAAATCAGTGAAGGTAAGGTGTAAAGATCAAATCTTATAGATTAATTTGTGGAGTGCCACCATTAATACATTGGTTTAAAAAGAGACCACACTATTTTTTACCTATTCCTAGCTATAAAATAAAATATATTTCCTGGGAGAGAGCTCAGTATTGGCACTAAGTATTAATATAGTAAAAACAAGTTCATTTTTTTAGCCAGATGTTTTACAGCTAGAAAAGAAGCAGGATTTTTGGGAACTACTGATAACAGATCTCTCAATATTTGTCTTTTTAATCTTTTTAATGTAAACTAAAACTATTGATGTTGTTGCAATACAGAGTGAAATATTACATATTCCTCTACTACATAATGGTGCAATTTTATTTGAAAAAGTCAGTATTAGTAGAGAAACAAAAGAAAAAGTTGGGTTTTTCTGATAGGCAAAACCCCCTTCAGTCGGAAATTTTTCACAGAGAACATTACCTTTATTCAGAAGTACTACTGTGGTGCTGTCTGAGAGTTGACACCTGTTGATGTACTTTCAGTCTTCTCTGTGGATGTCTAGATTAAAATGGCATACTTTCCTTTGTTAACACATGATATGAATCTCTAGTCTTAATGCATAATGACAGATACAGTACAGGTGGAAAGCACCTAGGAGAAGGAAGACAAAGCTGCACAAAAATTTCCAAGAAGCATTAAACAGCACTGTCAAATTAATTTTGTTTGAATTTTGTGCAAACTATTTTAAACTGAAAAGTCAAATTTTCACATAATATTGAATTTTAATTTATTCAAAAATCTGTCTGTCATACAACCATTATTACAGAGAAACTTGAGCCATCCCTGTAAAAAATAGAAGAACATACACATGTGGAACAGGAAAATAGAGGTATTTTAGAAGAATGTGACTAAAATGAAATAGTGTATATTGTATATGCATGTGTGTTTGTGTGCAAACAGTTTTTGGTTACTTCCTGCTGCCTACCTCCATGTGTATTTAACTCTCAGGAATAAATTAATCCTTGACAAGTTGTTCAGTCAATCCAGAAGAGCAGTGGCATGAGGAATTTGAGGGTCTGAACTTGTAGAAAGCCCACCTATTTTGTTTTTAAATTATTCTAACAGTTAATGGATTTTCATAGAATAGTTTTATTGCTGTTGAATCAACGTTTTTGGATAAAAAGTCTTCCTCTGAAAGAAATATGAGTTTCAGCTATCACTGGATTGGTTGCTTTTAATTCTGACTAGATTCAGTATTTGAAATAGGTATATTGGGAAATGATTCCCATACTGAAGAACAAACTAGTGTTTTCTTTTGTTTTGTTTAGATTGACAGGCACAAAATTCATATAGCTGACATTAAAGGTATTCAAGAGTGTATGTAAGACTGGGCTGTAGCCTATCAATAATTGTGCCTTACCAATTTTATTTGGGCTTTGCCCTACTTTAACTGAAAGAGATTGATAAGTAAATTTTGAATGTAACATAAAGGGCAAATAGAGAAACCACTTCATACTTAATGTATCAATCTTGCCATAAATTGTCTGGAGACTAGGCACCAGAACAGCTGGCAACTGCATTTTCATATTTATAGATGGGAATAAAAAATAAGTAATTGTTGGAATTCTATGTTGTTGATATATGCTCACATAGTCTTCCTCTTCTTTCTGCAAAGGAATTAATCTATAAGTATATGAAAAAAGACATTTTCTTTATCTTTGAGCTCATAAAGAATTTTTCATGCACCTCTTATTTCTTACTGTGGTTTTTTTAGGACTTTCAAATATTTATTTTAGGAGCTTTCATAGATTATAGTCTCCTGTATGTGGCTCTCACTCTTTCTGTCTCCTATTAAATGTAATGTGAAGGTCAGATTCTCAGGCTATAGCAACAGCAAGGGGATGTATTTGAGTCAGTGTTGGATGTAGTTTCTTTTTGATGTGAATGTGATTTGCTAGGTTTCATACATCCCATAAAATAACTCCTGACAGCTACATGCTTAAACAGATAGCTTTTCTTCCTTCCATAAACCTTTGACTTGACTGTTCTCTCCACTGCCTTTCACTAAATAGAAAATTTGTGCTAACTCTTGCCCAATAGATGTTCAGAAAGCATGTTTAAATGTGGCAGAAACCCATGAAAATATTTTCAGGGATCAGTTGGCTGCAGGTGCTGTCTGTGCTGAGATGGAAATGATTTGTCTGAAGTTTTGTGCCTTCTGAGGTCAGGACCAGTAAGTATTTAATCATGGGGGAAATGCCTGTACCTACTAGTAAGGTATAGATTTGAGATATGTGATGACAGTAGCTTCCTCTTCTCATAAAATCTATCCTGACCAAACCTTCCTGAGCCTTTTTTCCCTCATCTTGCCAGGTAGTCCAGTGTTTCCTTTATTTCTTTTTCCCCAATTTCTTTTTTTAATCAAAGGACTGTATCTCCTTTCTGAAGAGGCTTTAAAATGTAGACTTTTACCACAATTGTCGTGTTTCAAAATAGCACTGAATACTCTGTAAAAAAAGAGAACCATTTTCCCTAGTTTTGCTTGTTTGTGTATTTATGTGTATAAAATTAAACAAAAAAAATCCTAATTATTTTGAAAACTATTTTCTTTTGACTTTTGAACCACCAGCTGTGCAATTGCTAACACGGTTCTAATAGAGTAAAAGTGTTAATATTGTAAATAATGATGAGGCTTTTTAACAATAGGAATGTCGCAACAGAGTTTATTTTAGCTATACACTGTATCTTGGTGAAAGTTTCCAGAGCAGCCAGGTGTGAGAGAAATGCAATATTATAAGATCATAAACTAGGAACTATGAATAAGGTCAAAACAAAAGCTGGAAATAGTATGCTGAGTACATTTATGAACCTGAAACTACTCATAAAATTGCAGATGAATTGTGTTCTCCTTGCTCTATGTGGAGCAGATTCCCAGCATGAATTATCATTTGTGGAAATAGTAAAAGGATAAGGTGTACAAATGCACCATATATCCTCTTTAGTGAGACAAAATTGGAATGAACTATGTGTGACTTGGTCAAACATAAGGACAGCATGGAGACAAAATTCATGAGTTGGCACATGGAGACCAAATTTCTTTGTAACTAGTTGTCTTTAAAGCAGCTTACAAAACCTGAGGGTTTATACACTGCTCTTTCTATTGGTTTAGCTAAGGACACATATACTATTTTTCAAACTAGTTTTTCAATACTGTTATTCAGGAACTATTCTTCAGGAAACATTTGGCATATTATAAAAGTCAAGGCAGGTTTAATCATGACTATTCTGTTAGTTTAGATAGTGCTTCTTATGTATCTCCTTGAAGACAAGCACACAAGTCATTTGTGTTGAAGAATGGAGAAAGAAAGCATTGCATGTTGTACTTTGATAATCAGCTTCAAAGTAATAAAGCCAGAAGGATTCAGAAATGCAATAATTAAGTCTAATAGGAAGAGATTCACTGCAATAGATAAACAGTGAAACACATGAGAAGAGCTGAAGGCTGTAATCACATCTTGTAATGTTTTTCAGTGTGTGAATTCAGTCTTTGCTGGTGCTACATCCGATCTACAGCTGTGGCAAGGAGGCAGTGCTGTATCTGTACATAGAGGTCCAACCACTGCCAAATGTTGGTCACTTGCAAAAGAAATCAAATGAGTAGTCTTTGTCTGACAAGTGCTATCTCTTTGTTCTAATTACATTAATATGCACTTACCATTTGCATATTAATTATTGCATTACTGTTCCACAAGTTGCAATCAAGTTGTTTGAAACTATTTCTTGGTAACTGAAAGTTGTGCATAAGGTCCCAGGTGGTGCTAAGGAGGAACTCACATTCTTGCTTTTGCTGTAAGTATTTTTTGGAAAATATTTAAAACACTGCAAATCAAAAGCTGATTTTCATGTTTTTTAGTTGAACTCAAGACAACAGAGCTAGCAGCTGGCAATCATTTTGATAGTGTACCATATTCTCTTTGAGAAAAAGCACTATATCTAATGAAAATGTCATGATGTAATATGAATTACTTCATAAACACATTTTTTCATGAATAGTAGCAATGTAGTTGTATTTCTTGCCAAGATTGATTTTAGTCAAGTGAATAAGATAAATATGCTCTTTTCTCTTTAGTTCCTTATTCTTTTCCTCCAAATATACACATTTATTAACTTTATGGTTCATGCCATTAGTTGCTGTCATGTAGGTATTGGCTAGCATGTGCAGAATTTTGTGTTAATTTTTTCTTGTTGGTTTGTAGTATATAATGTGTAATCACATGGTTACTCTCTGTATGACATGCTTTGTGACTTGCTATAGTTTTCACATCCCGTGTGTGGGTGGGATATACTTCCTTAGGGGGGTTAAATTTAAATTTTGACTTCGTTCCCATGAAGTGTTGGGTATTTGATGATTGATGCATTGGATAAAGGTGTTCACATAACCACTGTGAATATAGTCCTCTCTTATTCTGCACAGATTCCTGCCTGGAGGAGTGTCTCCACAGTTAGTCTCATCCTGTTGTACCAATGGCAAACTGGTCTCTTGAGCTGATCACTTCCCTACAACCTAGTAAGGCAGATGGATTAGGATATGGGAATGCAAAGTGATCGTAGGGCATATACATCCTTCACATCGGCCTGCTGGAAAACTTTTGGAAAGTCAATATGTTGAGCGGGTTGCAGACTAGCAGGGCAAGATTTTAACTCTGGAATGTATTGCCAAACTCACAGGCTGCTGAAGTTAGAAATGTTTTGGGGTGAACATCCAATCACTGACAAAATACAAATTCTCATTCAAGAGGATGCGAAAAATATATAAAAGAAGATGGATTATAGGGTTGTCTTTATGGATGAGAAGTGTTATTTTTTTAGGCTGGTGTATGTTTACATGCCCTGAATCTTCTGTAGTTCTCCAGTTGCAGCTTTTTATTGCTTCTTAGCAGCTTAGTATGACTTTGGCAGAAAGTAGTTGATGATGCATGAGAGAGAGTGGTATCCACTAGGGTGTTTTTTTCCTCTTCATTTTAACGCACTGCATATGGGTATCTTCAGTATCCCATTTTATGTATTTTTACTATCAGTGCAAAGAAGTGGAACAAATGTGAGCAAGAACAGATTTCATTTGCTATTCCACTGCCATTATCCTGTTAGTACTTTATTACTTACTGAAAACCTATCTTGGAGTAATGGTGTGGTGCTGCTTACGAGCAAAGATGTGATTAATGGCAAGGTTTTGATCTTTTTTCTTTTGTAATGGGAATGGCTGACTTAGAGCAGAAGTTATGTCATTTACCTTACTCACTGAGGGTTTAACGTAAGCAGCACGGAAGATGCCTGCTGTTTGCAGTAGAGCTGATAGCATTACTCATTAGATATATTTTCTTCCAGTTGGTAGAGGCAAATACTGCCCATACAGATCTGAGTTTCTACATATGTATGCATTAGTCAGGGTAAGTGGTTAAGCAGTTTATGTGGATGTATTTCCGGCTCATGTCTGTTTGTAAAGCACTCCTGGTAATTGTTCCAGGTGTCAGAACTACATGTTCAGTTGCCTAGGTCACATGGAATTATCTTTGTTTCCTAACAATGATGGTTGAACCTTACTGTGCATGCTGGAGTGAGAAAGCAACAAAACAAAGAACTACAGTGACCTTTCTTTTTCTCATTAACCACTGCTTGACTTTATTGATTTCCTCAGACAAAGAATGGCCTTGGCTAGGACAGGACTGCCAGATCTTTTGGGAGAATCTTACTGCACCTCTTGAAGTGGTCACTTTTCACTGAGGCATTCACTGTGCTGGAGGGATACCAAGAATTGTGTGAAGATACATTATCTTGTCAGCTATGAGTGAGTCTGTTAAGACTGAAAAGAGTTCTAGATGTCCTTTCAGGTCTGCTTATATATTTCAGTAATTGCCAAAATACAGCATTCAGCCTGGAGTAGAGCCCAAACTCCAGGTGGTCTGATAAGCTCTGAAATATGGTTTTATGTTATTCTCTGTCCCCAGCAAGCAGAGTGAAACAGATACCCTTCCTTCTCTGTCCTCTTCAAATCCTTTTTCTCTTCTCAATTCATACACTCACTCTTGGAGTCAGGCTAGCTGGCAACCTAGTGTTTATGGTAATGGGTTTGGCTTTTGGAGTGCTGAAGGAGGAATTGAGCTTGTCTTCTATTACCTAGGGAAGTGCTCTTACTGCTCTGGAGAGGAAGCAAGGTACTCCACAGGATGCTTTAAGAAAACCTAGTGCTGGATGGTGCTCTAAAATGTGATGCTAACAAGTGTGAAAACTCTGAAGTGTCCAAATTAGGCTATTTCAGATCCCCTTGGTTTGTGGATTCAAATTGATTTAGGCATGAACTAGATATTAAACACTTCCTCCCTCTTTAAAAAAAAATTGGCATAAAGCAAAAAATTACATTTTCAAGTGCCAAGGGAGACCAAAGGACATAACTGTGGCTGCAGCTGAACTTGGGAACAGTCGTTATTCCCAACAGTGCAGTGTTTATCAGGTTCAGAGTTTGGTATCAAAATCTTCACAGCCCTTTTAGTCTGTAATATTAGAACTGCTGATCTAGTAGGTTTCCTATTCTTAAGATGTTTCCTTTGAACACAATGGATCTTCAGGGGATAATAGGTGTGATATCAGGATTAGCAGTTGATTAAACTAGTTTACTGACATCAGTTCTAACCTTAAATATTTCCTCAGAGCTCATGGAACAAAAAAAGAAAAAAAATCAACAGCAATGATGTAGCAGCAATGAAAAGGCAGTGTGAACTTGACTGAAATGAAATCTAGTTCAGAATCTGAGAGAAGGATTGTGGGTGTTTTTTTTTTCTCTGATTGACCTTGGGATCTTCTCCCAAGAAATGAGGACTATGATGTGAGGAGATTTGAGGAGAAAATTTGACAGATATGAGGGAGAATTTCTTTCCTGTGTGTGTGACCAAGCACTGCCACAGAGTGCCATGGAGATTGTGGAATCTTCCTCTCTGGAGATATTCAAGACCCTTCTGGACACAATCCTGTGCCGTGTACTCTGGGATGACCCCACTTGAGCAGGACGATTGGACCAGATGACCCACTGTGGTTCCTTCCAGCCTGACCCATTCTGTGATTCTGTGATTCTCCATTACTCTGAACTTCTGTCCTGTGTCATCTTTGTACTTTCCTCCCACGATTCTCCTGGGATCGTCTTTCATAACATCCAAAATCATTGCATCATTCCATTAAAAACCCACCTTGCCTTAAGAAAACCCAGTGTAAACTATGATTTACTTCCTGTCCACCAGGGTGTATACAAGGTGCGTTTCCTTTCCTTTCTTAGCCATACTTGTCCAACACACCCACTGCCTAGTTCTTAATCCTTAAAACACCATGTAAACTGCTGTTCTGAAGTCTGTTGTGTACTTATGTGTGCAATTACTTATATGCTTTATATACAAAAGTAAATTCCATGTCAAGTCACTTGCTTACCAGTGTGAACACAGAGAGCAGGGCCCACAATTATTTGCTCCTTTCCAGCTGTGTTTTCTGTTCTAAGCTTAGAGCAATTATGGATTGCAGAAAATAAGGCCTAAGAATCAAAGCAGATTTACATCAAAGTGGAATTAAATAATCCAAGAGTTGCAGCACAGAACTTCTTGATCACTCATAACAGCCCTGTGGTCCATACATGCCATCAGGTAAGAATGTGCATCAGGGTATAAGATTTTTTTTTCTTGCTTGTTAACAGATTTTAGTATGTTTACATGTGGATATCAGTGTATTTTAGAACATATAAGAAAATTTGGAAAGAATTAAGAAATATTTTTTCATGCTTTTTTAAATAGTTAGTGGTTGGACTTGAGCTATCCCAAGTGTGTATTATTGTCTGGCTAAATTCCTATGTTTTATCAGAAATAAGACGCTGATATTTTTCAAGACAAAAGTTTATTGATTATTATGGTGCTCTCAGGGAATCATTACTGTCTTTCTAGCACAGGTAGATGTAACCTTTAGAGAACTGACTTCTGTTTAGATGAATTGTCATCTCTTTGATCTCTGAGGAGCCATGAGAGCATTATAGGTGACATGGGACATCACACTTTTTTGATTAACAAATTTTCATTGATCTGAAATGCATGTTTCTGTGCTTTTTAATATTCAATATAGACATAAAAATGCAAAAACAGAGAAGAAAGAAATCTGGAGAAGGTATTAATGACCCCCAAAGCAAATACAAAACCAGAACGTAGGAAGAAGAAACAGTCTGCTGTTAGAAAGTTCGGACAAAGAGAGCACAGTTAAACATGCCCTGTAAATTGTAGCTATTTATTTTTTAATTGGGAGATACAGAAGTCAGCAAGACAAGAATCCAAAATATTCACAGGGGCTGCTGAAATCTGATCAAGTATACTCAAATGATTTAGAAATCAATTTCTCAATTGAAAACTGACTCATTTTCTACATTGACATGGATTACAAAAATGGTGCTGTTTGGATTTTAGGATGCATTTCAAATCTTCACAGATGTTTCTAAATATTAGTAAATTAATTTTTACAGTCTGAATCAGATATATGTGTTTTTAGCACAGATAGGCAATGCGTAGATTTGGTCAAATTCACAGGATAGTTTAACATGAAATAGAAACAAATATAGAAAAAAAATGAAGCAGGTCATGTAAGTTTTCAGTGTTTTAAATACTGTACATCAGTGTTGATGGCCCATGCAGACTGTAGCATAATGATAAATTATATAGGAGAGCACCCTTTGAAAAGAATTTTCATATATGAAAGCTCCATATCTGGCCAAGGAGATTTTTCTATTCAAGATTTCTTTAGGTTTATATAGTTTCCTAATTATTAAGATGTACTACATGAGACATTATTAATTAATGTCCTCTGTGAATGGTGTCTAAAGCCACTTAACTCTATGTTTTCAAATTGTGTTTGTGTTTATTAATACACAAATTGCCAAACAAGAAACTGTTGGGTTTTTTTTAAAATTCAATTAAAAAATTGGAGAAAATTGTTTTTACATTGATCTGCAATAATAATGCATGTATGTATTTATTGGAACTGTCCACAAGCTAAAGAAAGGTTTTTGCCCATTTGTCATCACAACTTGTTACTGAAGTATAACCAGAATAATTCTTACTTATAATTAGAAAAAGGGTGTGGGGAGAAGTTAATTTATTAAGGATGAAATTTGTATTACAAATTTGAAATTCTAAATGTTTGAGAACAGTTTTGTGTTGAGTTAGAGTATACATTGCACAAGGTTTTAGTATTATTTATCTTTACATTCTCTAAAAGTAGCAAAATCAATTAACAGCAGGTGCTCTTTGGTTTTCCAAAGATAAAACATTTTTGAGTGTTTGTAAACACAATGGGTATAAAGACTTCAATTTTAAACCCAGGAAATATCTAACAAGTTCTTCTGCCATGAGAGGAATACTGTCTCCTTTTAAAGTCCACCATTATGAGAGGTGAGGTCCTTCTTGAAATATACAGTATGGAGCTCTTTACTGTAATTACCTTGCAAACATGAAAGATGAGAATATTAACACATTTTCAGCTTTGGGGCACAGATTAAGAGGTTTTTCCCCTATTTTTATGTCTTTTGATCTTTGGATCTGAAGTGCTTAGAGAATAAATTTAAATAGTACTGTTAGAGAAAACCCTGTCACAAGATGTGTTTATCCCTTTGGGAGAAAACAATTAGGTTAGGAAGAGTCCAATTGATTTCCTTAGTTTGCCAAAAATTTACTTGTTCCTGTTACAAGCATAAATTGATTATTTGGAATATGTAAGAAGTCTGTAAAGAAAATAGTTTGACTTTTCAAGTTTTCATTTTTTCAATTTTGAAGCTATTAAATGAGGTCTTTGCATTTTTTTCTTGCTTTTTAGAAAATCAATAGGTATTTTATGTCCTGAACATTGTCTATGAATAGAAGTTTCATATTAAATCTTCAGTAAATAATGTGTGTTGGTTTTAAAATGCATGAAGAGAATTAGTGTTTTATACAGGAAGAATACTTTCTTTCAGATATATATCAGATGCCCATGTAATCTTTAGAAAAGACAGCAGTGTAGTTGCATGAAATACAAAGAAACTATTTATACTTTTATTCTGTATTGCACACACTGGTTGAAAGAAGTAAGAAGTTGAAGCTAAAAGATGTACAGTACAATTAGATATTGTTCTAAGTATATGGAATGTATATTTATATATTTGTCTAAGCACTCCAATCAATAGCTTTAGCTGAGCTGGGGGAGAAGCAAAACTGATGTTACTGAATGGGCATGATTTGCATGATGCAGAGGATGTTTTTCAGGGTTGTAAGTAGGCCATCTGTTTTTTGCCATACCTATTAAAAAAATAATTCTAACCAGGAAAAGTGTCTTTGGTGCTCACGTTGGTCTCCTGCTGCCATTTTCTAAGCACTGAAAAAATAATATGGGCAGTGTCTTCTGAAAAGATGCTCATGGAGATTGGGCAGAGAGAAGAACATTCCAAAGTTTAACAAGGGCAAATGCAGGGCCCTGCACCTGGGGAGGAACAACTGCATGCACCAGCACAGGCTGGGCACTGACCTGCTGGAAAGCTGCTCTGCAGAGAAGGACCTGGGGGTGCTGGTGGACAACATCTGTCCATGAGCCAGCAGTGCCCTGGTGGCCAAGAATACCAAAGGCGTGTCCTGGGCTGCATTAGGAAGGACATTGCCAGCAGATCAAGGGAGGTGATCCTGCCCCTCTCTTAAGCCCTGGTGAGGCCACATCTGGAGTGCTGTGTCAGTTCTGGGCCCCTCAGGACAAGAGAGACATGAACCTTCTGGAGCAGGTCCAGCAGAGTTGGATCAACTACTGAGTTGATCAAAGGTGTGTAAAATCTCTCTTATGAGGAAAAACTGATGGTGCTGTGCCTGTTCAGCCTCAAAAAGAGGTGACTGCAAGGTTGCCTCATTCATGTGTATAAATATCTAACAGGAGGGTGTCAAGAGGACACAGCTGGCTCTTCTTGGTGCTGCCAACCAGTAGGACAAGAGACAATGACAGAAGCTGATGTGCATGAATTTCCACCTAAACATAAAGAAGAACTTGTTTACTGTTTTTCTTCGGTATACAAGAATAGGCATTTCATGTCTAAGTAAATTAAACATAAAGAACAACTTGTTTACTGTTTTTCTTTGTATACAAGAATAGGCATTTCATGTCTAAGTAAAGTTAGACACTAACTGTTTGGAGCTTTGAAGCTGAGAGCCAAGCTTGTTTCCTAAATGATCTAGAAGGGCAATTATCTTTCGCATGTGAAAATGTTGGCAATTGCTGCAGTAAGTGGCTGCTCGGAAGCGCTGTTGTACAAGCTCCTTCAACTACTTTGGAACATTTTAAATTTCTTTCTTTAGACCCAGCAGAGAACTGTAGAAGAAAAATACATTGACATTTTGGTACCTTGCAGCCATCTCCCTTAATTGACTGGGTATTTCTGCCAAGCAGAGGTTTTTAGTGTGATAGAGCAATGAGACAGAGGAGCTGTCAGACTGTTGTTTCACAGCAAATGGATTCATGATGGATTAGCTGTGTGCCTCCTACCAGAGGCAACAGTGACGTGAAGTCCTCTGCCACCATGCAAACAGTCCAGTATCCTAGAGAGATTTATTGGGATGCCATCAATGTGCAGTGCTTTTCAAGGCATGAATTCAGATCTGGAATGCCATTTTCAATGTATTTCTACACAAATGAACATTATTTTATCATTACTCCTCGCAAATAAAGTTACCTGGATCTCAGAACTTTGTTTTCTCTGTAGACAGAATCTGATATTTTTTGAACTTGCTTACTGCTGGCAAATTCTACTCTCCCAGTGATGTTTCTGTCTTTTGATACATGTGCATTTTTATTCATCAAAGGTGTTTGGTATTGCTAATTTGTGGTTCATTAACTGTGGGCTCTTTTTCTGTAATGATACTGAGAAGAACAATAACCTCATGTCATTTTACAGGAGCCCAATGCATGTACTGAAGTGATTTAATTGCTAAGCTCATGTTTTTTTCATGTGATTTTGTCATTGTTTGTATTTAAATATGTATAAGTGGTGTGATAGATTATAAATGGTATATGTTACAAATCAAGTAACAAGCCCACATCATCTCAATATGGGATGATATTCAATGAAGATTAACACATAATTACTTTGGGCTTGATGCTACTGTGATGTATATATGGAAACAGTTGCTTGCCTATTCTGTCCCTTTTGTTTTCTGCATGGCCTCCTTAGCAATGTCTCACAGTCAAGTCTTTCAGTCTCTTGAGCTTCACCCTTTCCTATCACCCATCCCATTTTTATATGGAAGAGGAAGCAGCTTCCTCTCTAAGAGGACCCTCCATTAACTCAGTTATTCTTCTAAAAAGAAAATATTGTTGCTGCTTTCAAAGTTAGGCTGTCTAGATACAATCCTCCGTAAGTTTCACTGCTGAAATTAGAGAGTCTCCTTTTAGGGCAGAAATTATTTTATTAGTCATGGCTCTGTGCTGGCCCCTTTCAAGAAGGTGCCTACTCACAGCTGTCGGGTTTCTTGGTATGCTATGAAGATCTTCCTTTATGTGAACCCCCAACAGTCAAACTGTCTAGGTTTTCAAACTTGATAGTTGAACTTAGCTCATGAAGATCCAAAGGAAAAACATTCATGAAGGCTTTAGTGCCAGTGCTAGCTACACTATGGGAGAAACTAAAGGGACTGGTTACAGTCTTGGAAAGAAGAACTCCTATCACTTGTGTAAAACACTGCATTCTCTCTCAGTGGGAAGAAAAGCCTTCCAATGCTACCTTGTCTTCTGTTATACAAAGGAATTAGACTTTCATCATGGTCCAGATTTAGTGTTCTTCAAAAAAAACCAACTTCTTTGCAGGATGCTGAAAGATTCTGACTTCATCCTTACCCTGGGCATTAAGTATATATGTATGTGAAAATAACTTTGTTTTTCCCCTTGTCATGTGTTATTCATATATTTCTACAAGATACTTAAATTGACAGGACTTTTTAAGGTATTTTGCTTTCATCTGTGATTATTAAAATACGTTGTACTTATTTTGCACTCTTTTTTTGCTCAATAGCATTAAAATCAATTAGGAGGAAATAGTAATACTGTTTGTCTAATCTGTGTGATTTAGGATATAAAGAGTTGCTGTGTGGCATTGGAAGGACTTTTGATACAGCCATGTGATAACATAATTCCTCCTTTGGATGAGGTGCTGCTGGAAGCATTTGCCAGTAGGCTGGCAACAGTCATCCTCAGCACATTTGCAGACAGCAAATAATTTGGGCATTTTAATTCAGACCTGAGAAAGAGTGAATGGAATTCAGTGTCATGAAAGCCTGAGTGATTCATTATAAATACATGCAAAACAATGTACACTGGAAGGGATAATTTGAGATGCCTTGGATCTAAATTAATGGTGTTCACACAATTAAGTAGTTCTAAAAACCTGGCTTGTTCTTTTCTATGTATTTATTTTTTAATCTCAGGGCAGCTCTATCATTTCACTTATGCTTTGCAAAGAAGTGTCGTGGTACTTTGCAGTAATTACTATGGGTGCCAGTACCCTGGTGGTTTCTTACTAATGAGGCGATTCTCTAGGGCCAGCTTCTTTCTAGGGAGAAACTTCACTGCCAGGGGAGCTTGGGTGATCCAGTTTGAGACATGGCCCTTCAGGAAACATTTTGTAATTTGTGTCTCTTGCACAGGACACTGAGTGTGCAGTTGATACCGGTAGCCAAAGGTGAAAACATGCTGAGGCTGCTACCAGAAACTTTGGAGAAATTGTCAACAGGACTCTATATTTAACTCCAGTAGCTCTGTAAGTTCCTGCTTTACTGAAATAAATGGGACAGCTGCAGTTCAACACTGTTCTGCTGAATGAGCAGGCAAAATTTAATAGTGAAGTACTACACAAAAGAAGCAAAGGGTCACAGAGAACATCACTGAAAGAAGGCTGGAAGCAATGTTTACCCAGGGAGATTTAATCGATACTCAGGTGGTTGGAAACAGGGATGGCCAGTGTTAATTAGTCCTTAGAGACATGAGAAACATGTGGCAAGCTACTTACTGTTTGTTTTGGATAAACAGAAAATGCAGAATGCCCAGCTCTACACTTCAGGCTGCAATTAAGGTTACCATTTTTCATGCTGCTGTTTACTTAGTCAATAATTGGCACAGCCATGTGTTTTGATCTAAGCAAAATTTGCGTACTTATCTGTTATCAAAGGTTCTGGTTTTCAGTCTTGACAATAATACATCAAAACCACAGAGAAGTACAAAAAATACATGAACCAGTTAGAGTGGGGCAAGAGGAGGGCCACAAAAATGGTCCAAGGGATGGAGCACCTTCTCATATGAGAGAAAAATGAGAGTACTGCAGAAGTCCAGCCTGGAGAAGAGGAGGTTCCAGGGAGATCTCATTGTGGCTTTTCAGTTCTTAAAGGAAGGCTTTTAAGGAAGGGGTGAACAGACTTCTTAGAAGGGCCTGTTCTGATAGGGTAATGGTTATAATTTTAAATAAATTTGGGTAAATTCAGACTAGATATAAGGAAGAAATTTTTTACAATGAGAGTGGTGAAACACTGACACAGGTTGCCAAGAGAGGTTGTGGATGTGACATCCCTGGAAAAATCCAAGGCCAGGTTGTATTAGGCTCTGAACAACCTGACTTAGTTGATGTTCCTGCTCATTGGAGGAGGGTTGGACTAGATGGCCTTTAAAGGCCCTTCCAACACAAACGATTCGAAAAAATCAGGCAGTTTATCTTTGTCAGTCAATTTTTTACTACTGGAAAGCAATTCAGGGCTGATGACCTGATGTGTTCCTTAGTTAAAATTCAGTGTACAAATTGGAATTTTACAGCCACACACTGATTTTTTTTTTTCTTTCTCCCTTTCACTCATCTGCCATCAAGGAAATCCCAGTAATTATTACAATGTTAAGATTATAGTGATGGCTTTCTCTTTGAGATGCATGTCTAAAACCAGTTGTATTCTACCTTCATAATCCTCTCCTATCCAAAATATAATTTTGCTGGGTAGGGTCTTCTTTGGTTTCGGGTTTTTTTTTTCTGGAAGACATGGAGTTAGTGTACTCAGGACTAAAATCAAATTTGCTGTCTGACTTAGCCGTCACCAATTCAGTATCATGTCAGCTAAAACCAGTTTTTCTCACAGTATCTTTCTTTGTTACCTCAGTTTACTCTGGCAAGGGATAAGCTAGCTCATGATTCCTTTGAGAATTTATTAATGAGAAAATGATAATTGATGAAATGTGAAATAATCTATTACAGATTTTCTATAGGTTTTATTTTAGAAATCCCTGTATTCCTTTCTCATGAGGCAATATTTAAACTTCAGTTTCTATAATTGTATCTTTAATTCTGTATCATTATAATGCATGTAGTAGCTAAAGTGTGATCTCATGTGAGCTAAATGATATTAATGTTAACAGAAGCACAGCTAGATAGCACACATGAGCACACTTGTGGTTTGTCTCAGTTAAATGAAGTGGAAATTTACTACTGTGTGCTGTGCAATGTGAGATAGCATATGGTCTGATTTGTTTGCAACTGATCTTCAGGCATGTCCACTGGGGGCAAAGAAATCTAGACATCTTTTGTTTGTCCATTGCAGCTTTTCATTTCTGACTCCTTCTAGCATGTCCTGAGGGAATCAGTACCTAGTTGGTACAGAAAGGAAGGAAGTACATTTGCTGTGTCAAAATGGTATGGATGCTGTCCTACACATGGAGCAGGTGACCTAAGGAGGGATGGCAGCACTCTGAGGCACAGCTCCTAGTAAGGCACTATTGCTATTTGCTGTTTCTTCATGAGAACACTCAAGTTTAATTGGTGTTATGTGTTTGGGGATCCCGAGACATTTTCTGGTATAATATTTCTCCTGAAAAGGTAGGTTTACCAGTCCCACCTCTACAAGCACACCTGTTTGCAGAAAGAGTCTGGCCTAGACAAAATTCCTGTGCTGGAGTTAAAGAAATAAGTAGTGTAAATATCCTTTTTTAATACTTTGAAAATATTTCCAATGAAGTAGCAGAATAGTGTTCAAGAGGCTCAGTCTGAGCAGCCTGTTTGTTGTCTTGTGCTGTCAGCTGAGAAGCCAGAGGTTCTCTCTGCTGTGTTGTCTTGAATGAACACAAACACATGGATCACATGCATGTCATTGCAGAAATTATCCCTTCTGGGATGTGTAGGAATACAGAATGCCTTTTACACTTTCTTACTTAAGCTCTTCAATTGAAAGCTTTTTAGTAACAATTCAGTCTGCCAATGTTGTCTCAAAATTTTGTATCCAGTTTTCCCTTGAGAGAAAGTCCTAAGTGGTTCCTTTCTGTCCATTTATCCATTCAGTTGATCAGATCTGAGAAGTGTTGTTTTCATCAGCTGGTCACCCTTGTAGTAAGCCATTATTCATCTAACTTCTCTTCCTACCAAGCACTGAAGAATGTTAGGAAGTTTTCTGTTTTTCTTGCATGCCTAGATCACTCAGAAGTCACTCACAAGCAGGTGTAACTACTTCAAGTCCACTCTTGATTCCAGTATTGGCAAAGATTGTGTGAAAAAACAGAAGAAAATGGTATTTTCTGTAGTACAGTCGGTCATTCTAAAAAAACACAACATTGCTTCATTTTGCAATGGCTCCATATTAGGGCATTGCTGTATTTACTTTTACTTTAAATTCAGGTGAAGTCTGTGTAGTCTGTGAAGAAGATGTGATAGAGTCTGCAAGGGCAGAAAAGGCATAGGATTTTGTTGAGTGGGGGGATCAGTTGTACAGTGCTATGGTTCTTTTTGCAGTTTGCTTCTTACCCTGTGACTATTTAGTAGTTACACTGTCACTGTGGCATATTGTTTTTTAAATTGACAGTAATAGTGATTTGGTACTCCAGCACTTGTATTTCCCTGAAATGTATGTACCATTGTGAGTAAAATAAGAATGTCAGTTCTTTTCCTCCAAGATTATATAAAATCTGCTGTAATTCTATTACTTTTGGTTGAAAATCTTTTTCTGCCCCTACAAATGTACCTATTAGCACATTGTTAAGATGTTTTTGATAGAAACTTTGACTGCTTCTAAAAGAGAGAAAAAATGCTGCAGAGTAACTGTGACACTTAAAAAATTTATCTCGTTAAGATGTTTTTGATAGAAACTTTGCTTCTAAAAGAGAGAAAAAATGCTGCAGAGTAACTGTGACACTTAAAAAATTTATCTCAAATTTTCACATGCATTCTTTTCACAAACAATAGGAGCTTGTAGAAATGAGGAAAAATAAAAACACAATTCTAATGAAGATACAGGTGTCAACTGACAAACTGCAGTATCATTCTTTTACAGTTTATGCTTAGCTCATTCCATATTTATTTCCTTTGCTTGCCTAAGTCTGATGTTTTGGAACTCATCATTGTCCATTTGGTTGTCTGTCCCTGAAGAGGTTTTAATTGTGCCTTCGCTTTCTGCATCACAGTTTCAGTTTCAGTTCCAGTCAGGTGGCCCACGGTATGTGCCAAGGAGAATGACCAGAGAACTCAGGCACAGCATTTCACTGCTTTACAGAAGGCAGAAGACTACTGTATAGAAGACCTCCAAGGGCTGGGAAGATCCCAGTGTTTATGCACATATACCAGCAGTAAGTGGGGAAAAAAATTTAGTAATTTGCTCCTTGACAGGAGTCTTCTATGATTTTCTGATCGTGGAGTGGTTCCATTCAACAAAGAAGCACAGAGGAGTTGACTTTATTTATGGGGTTTTTCAGTTTTATGGAGCTTTTCACGTGTGCATGGATAAGGTCAAAGATTATGGCAGTATTTATGGACTTGATTCAGAGGGATGGCATACACTGAATCTGTTAGAACAGAAACCTATAAAGTAAAAGAGGGTGATAGGTATGTCAAGCTGCTTTTGTTCTTCCTGTGTGTTTATTATGTGTCTTGTAATAGTCTTACTTCAGTTTCTGCTCTGATGCCATGTAGTACTTCAGTTTTTAAGAGTACATTGCAACCTGTCAATCTTACACTGCATTTTACTTTCTCATAGAACTGTGTGAATTTGAAATCAGGTTATTTACATAAGACTGCTATAAAATCTCTGTTACTGTCATGTCTCTGCTTGTTTTCTGCTTGTGGATGCTCACCAGGCATCCACAAGTATATAGGTGGATGTGTATAGGGCTGTATCTCGAGATGACTGAATTTGAGGAATATTCAGAACCTGTCCTTATGTCTGTAGAATACAGTACTTCCCTGTGGGGTGCTGCATGGTTAAAGATCAAGAGACTTCAAGAAAAGTTCAGTTTCTCTTTGTAGAGGGTATGAATACAGCTCCAGAGCTCTCTGTCCTTGTGGGCATGCTGCATTGCTATTTCACCTTGAAGAGTTTTATGCCAGTCTAAGCCGTGTGCACTCTATCATGCACACAGCACAAGAGACACTAAAAAGTCATAGGTGTCTACCCAAAATCTTCCTCATTTGGCTTCCTGACAGCATGTTTGTGGCTGTCAGTGTCCTCAGCAGACTGTGCTCCCCTACCCAGCTCATGGTCAAAGTCATATCCTGCTGTTCTGTACCAGTCTCATGCTTTCTTCTTGAGTTTTTTCTTTCTCCAACCTTCAGTGAGTTAGAGTCACTAGAAAAGCAATCAACAGCCTTGGGCTGTGGTCTTGGTTGTGCTGCCACCATTGTGCTTGGTACAAGGACAGGCTCACTCAGTTGCTGATGGGTCTTTCAAGGACAGAGGAAGGGAAGGACACTGAAAGTGAGGAAAGCCTCCCAGCAAAGTTATAAACTAGAAATGAGGATTTGAAGTAGATTAATTTCTATATGGTCATAGTTTTGATGCATATTAAGGATGCCACAGGCTAAAACTTGATGATAAAAGTGAATTAGCATTTGTTGGGAAAATGTATTCAAATACATTTTTTCCAGTTGTTGATTTAACATTTCCTTTGAAAGCAGCTGTAATCTTTGATGACTAATTCTGTGACGATTAAAATGAAATGTGTAGAAGTGCTGAATTATCTCTGTCTCAGCACAATAAAACTGGCCATATCATGCTTACCAATGTGAGTAGATCTTTTCCCTTCTAATTTGCTAAGGTTATCACAAGAGTCTTGAAATATAGCCTATTTGTGCAGGTCTAATTTCCAGCTTACTCAACCCCTACATCATGTTTTTTTAATATGGTTTGTACAAAAAAATAAATTAGGTATTTGGAGGGAAGTCACTATATTTCAAAATACCCAAGTGAGCTTTTTGCAGGGATCTTGCAATTAAACTGCAGATAACATTGCTGCAAAACTGTGGCTCTTTTTCAGGATTTGCAGTTTAATGTGTTCAGCAGGGATGGGTCTCTAACTGAGTAAAACCAAATGGATGGCTTTTGCTTTCATGTGTTACTAATTCTCTCTACTTTGCTTGGGAACTAAACTAACGCAATTCTGTTTCCCATATTCCATATACACTGTAAAAACAGGTGATTTGAAGCCTCTATTGCTTTCACTGACCTGTAGCTGTGTTAAGACTTTAGTACTTGAACACATAGGAAAGAAGACTTTAGTACTTCTTTTTACACCTTCCTTTTCTCGCCAGTCATGTATACACATATATATACAGATATTGTACATTACTTTAGTAAACTTGTAGGAACAAGTATTATGCCATTGCTGACTGTTTCAGTAATAGCTTCAGTGTGGGAGCCCCTGTTGTTTTAGGCCCTGTGCTACTTCATAAAAATAAATAACTTTATGGCATATTAAGTTAACAACTGTTTACAAGAAAGATAAAAAAATACTGTAAAGTGTGTTGATGGTGTAATTTTAATTTGCTTCTGATTGGAATATTTGGTAGAGTGAAAAAGCCATAAACTTCATGTCCAGTTTTCAAGCCTGACTTCTGCTTCAGGTTATGTGGCTCTAACATACCTGTGTACATTATGTTGCCTCAGATTTGGATATTCACTAGATAGAATAAACAGAGATTAGTACTGAAGCTAAGTTTTGGTGAGTTTAGGTGGGGTGTTACTCTTTTAAAAAATTGAAAATTATCCTATGGCTAAAGCCCCAAAGATTCTGCATAGGAAATGTTTGGGTTATTTTGGGTTTTGTTTTTTTATTTTTTTTAAGGTCTAAGTATTGTGTGATAAAGGAGGTGGCAGCTTTTTTTGAGTGTGGAATTGTTCCCTAAAGCAAGGATACTTTTGGAAATCATTCTGTGGTTAAAGACCCAAAGATTCTGCTTAGGAAATGTTTGGGTTTTTTTGGGTTTTGGTTTTTTTTTAAGGTCTAAGTATTGTGTGGTAGAGGAGGTGGCAGCTTTTTTTGAGTGTGGAATTGTTCCCTAAAGCAAGGATACTGATCTAGTGTTTTGAAGGGTGGTTTTGGAACCAATTTTAGCATCCATGTTGATGACCTTGCATAAGAAGTAGCCTCTGTGAAATGTGGTGATTGATGAAGCCCTGAGGTGTTGTCAAATCAAAGGCAGGGGGATAGAAAGGAGAGAAATGGGCTGAAAGTCAACAGTGCAAAGTGCAAGATCTTGTATTTAGGGACTGGTGTTGGGATTTACTGCTCTTAACATAGAGCCACTTAGCTGCAAATAGCTGAGAAAGAAAAAGCCATTATTTTGTCATTTGCTAAAAGATATCTATAAGCAGTTAGGGAAAAAGTGCACTGGCAACAGACTGGACATGATGACCCATAAAGTTCCTTTCATTTCAAAATTCCTGTATCAATTGCTGGCTTGACAAAAGTGCATTACTCTTTGCAAAGAAAAGGTGAGTATAGCAACATTTGTTCAATAACTGATGTCTCAGCAATGTATATATACATTTACAAGCAGTATTTTGAATAAACCAGCATGTAGTGCTTGATAGAATATTGGCACTTACAGTTCATTCGTTATTTCTTCTCGCTTAATTCAGTGTTTCAGAATAAAGAGTTATCAGCTGATGACATTCAAATGAGTAATTTTTTTCTCCTTCATGTACTTGCATGCTACACATTGAGCATACAGCTTTATGCCTGACTTAGAGAAGACTGCAGCTTGTAATTGAGAGACACTAAGCTTCAGGGAAAGTTACATAAAACAGGAAAAAAAGAAAGCCCTCTGACTTTGTAATAATAGATGGAATATGATAGTCTACCCTATTGCCTGGAGCTTTAGTGTTTAGTGTTTTATAGTGTTTATGTTTTTGTATCGACTGAAATGCTTTAATTTTGCATTCTGTCTCAGTTGCAACTGTGCATTCAATGCTGCAATTTTTAGGACGAGAATATTCTAATTAAAAGATTTTTTTTTAAGGGAAGTGTTTAATGATGCACATGTTTGCATGATTATTTGCATCTCTTACCCTATTATGGAGCTCCAGCAGATAAAAACATGGTGAATTATATTATACAGTGGCATTCATACAAAGGATCACAAAATGGTTCAGAAGGAACTTATTTTTAAACAACAGGGACAAAACAAAGTTTTAAGGTGTGACTTAAGGAGATAAATTGCTTTTGTGTCTGAAAAGGGAGAAGAGGATTGAATTACAAACAAAGGAGGAGGAGAAAACAAAAGCATGACCTTCCCATTTGGGGAAGTATGAGGGACACCAAAAGGGGTGAGTGTGGCAAAACAAGAAGAGGGAGTGGCTGAGTGTGAGGTCAAAGTGGTCAGAGGAGAAGGTCAGCCAGAAGTTCTACATTACAGGAACATGGTCCTGAAAATAATATAACCTTTTCCCTTTAGATTCAGAGGTAGGCTAAAAATGGGAGATACATAATTTTGTCTCACAGAGTAAGGTATGTATTTGGCTAAGACGTTTCTGGTGTTTTTAGAGCTGGGGCTTGAGAGGTGGGAAGAAAATGAAAAAAGAAATGGTGGCAAGCTGGAATGTGTTGAAAATGATCTATCTCATCTTTGGCTATTGTATGTAGTTTTCTTTTTTACCCTACTTGTTGGCTAGTCCAGCATGAAGTTTGCTAACATCTCACACACAGAACAGAAGGCACGCTCAAGCATACAGAGGAAACAGGCATAGAGTTTAGTAAGACAAGAAAAAGGGATGATCAAGTGCTGGTCTTGGTTACACTTAACAGGGCCCTTGGTTACACTTAACAGGGCCCTTGGTTACACTTAACAGGGCCCTTGGTTACACTTAACAGGTCTCTTTTATCTCCCCTTCTCTCAATTTTTCCCTGCTTGTTCCTTCCCCCACACACTTGTCTCCTTCCCAAATAAAAAAACCTTTCCCTAATTATTTTTCCCCTGCTGATCTCAGTTTCACCACATCCATAATGAAATTTGATGTTACCAACAGTGTTACCTAGGTCTTCTCAGCCTTAAATGGCATCACTGCTATGGCCACCTAAGTGCTCTTGGCCTTGCAAGACTCTTCCTTCACATCAAAGTGAAGTGCTTCTCATCAAAAGTTTGGCCATTTCTCACCTAGCTTCCCCTCAGCTAACCATGCAATTCAACCATCCTTCTTTGCACCATCTGTAACTTCTGTCATTTTCTCACTCTGTTATTTGTTGCTGTACAGCAATTTCTTGTGTCATATACTGAGTTTCTCAAGTTCTCTTTTCTTGTCTGTGATGGAATGCCTGCATTACCCGAAGAACTTCTAGGGAATGTGGATTTACTGCAGGTTCAGGTGGGACACAGTTTGGGAGCCTTCTTGTATCAAGCACGTAGAGAGGATGAATAAACACAGTCCCAAAGGCATTGCAGATCTAAGCTGCTTGTACTTTTTGAATTTTGTACCTGGGAATAACTCACATAGAGATATCTGTGGATAGAGATGCTTTTTCTCTTTCACTGACCATTTGCAGGTAGATTCTTTTTAAGAACTTGGTGAGTGGTATAATTTTTTCTTTAATATATACTGGATAAACTTTTTTTTTTCTTAAGCAGCTACAAAACACTATTTAATGTAATGTAGTAAAGCAATGATACTCCTGACAAGTCTTCTTTTCAGTATATTGTGTTCTATGTTGAAAATGAAGTACTTTTGTCATTATCAAAGGGTTATTTTGTCATTATGCACTTTAAATGATGCAGTTGTACCTCACTTTAAATAGCAAGCAGCATATTCTGTAGTATCTGTGAAATTATTTATGCAATAGTCATCTTTGTATTGACAGTTTAAAGCAGTTTGCAACACTCTTGAAACTGTTGGTATGTAATAAAATGGAATCTTCTATCTTCATAATACTTTTTCTTCACACACTTTTGGCATGAACCACCTAGCACATCAGCATATCCTTTCTGTTGTCCTGTGGTGTAATTTGTAACCTGCTCAGAAAACATATACTGTTTTCCTTTTAATGGACTTTAAACAGCAATCAAGCATATGAAGAAGTGAACATCAAGAAACTCTGACCTTGGTCCATCATGCTGAATAAAAATACAACTTCTGCTTCACTACTCACAGAAGCTTATAAAATTTTTACTGTTTTAAGAACATCCCTTGCATTACCTTCACTGTGTTTGAGCATTGCCTGTTCCATCCAAAAATACTGAGGAACTTTTTGCCTGACTAAAGTCTGCAAGTTCCTGACTAAAGTCTATTGTATGTATTTATTTTGAAACTTAGAGCAGAAACATAGGGATGTATCCTGAGGTCTACTAATGTCTGTACAGGTTGCTGATGAGAAATTTTCTTTGTAAAATGAGTCATGAGTCAACTTTTGCTTTTTTGATCAAAAATTTTTACATTGTGTGAGTGATATTGTAAATCACTCTGACAAGTCACTTTATTGAAGTCAAATTGGAGATTAATAAGTGAATAATCCTTATTTAACATGGAGCTTTACTTTCCTTGTGAAAAGTTAAGAAAAAAGATCTGTTGTTCAGCTATTTGTTATTGAAACACAAATGACACTTAGCTAGCATTGTGGCGTGCTAATTCATAATTGCAAGACAAGAGTTTCTATATGCTTAGGAAAGTGAGTACCCAAGGACTTGTATATTAGAAATTTAATGAGAATGATTATTAATTATTAACAGCTCAAGGGTGAAAAATTAGATCTCACCAGTGGGAATCTCGTAGATAGGAAAAGCCATATTCACTCAAAAAGGAGATGTTTTCTGCTTATATTCCTTCAAATAAAAAACTGAAAAACAACACTGCTTATACAGATAGACTTTCTACAGGGATGTGTGAACTTCAGTCTTTCTGTCCAGCATTCTCTATCAAAAGCTTTGGGTTTTATGGAAACATATCTGACTGTTTTGAGAAAGTATAACACCAATAGATTCAGACCTGTTAAAAATCTAGGTTTTTAGGTCTTAGTTTTTTAAGGCAGCATAGAGAAGTGCACCTGGAATCCTGTGTTTTATGTGCTGTATCTGAAGGAAAAAATAAGCCATGTTTCGTGTAATTTATATAAAAATTCTTGTGAGTCATTGTTGGGCCTCAGTAGCACAAAAGTGTGCATTTCCTAAGACAAATGTAAAAACCTAGCAGAATTTAATAATAAAGATGAGCTATGAAACTTTGTGAATATTCCCTTTATGCTAAATTAGCCTCTTTCTTACATAATCCCACCTTATTTTACTGCCATTCCTTGTTGTGTCTCTGCATATGTTCTGATATGCATTTCTAGCATGACACTCATGGGTTGTGTAGCATCCTGTGCTTTAGCTGATATTTCCAAGCAGAAAGACACTTGCTTTATCAGGTGATTATTGATTTTTCTGATGTAAATTTTCATCTTTCTTTTGAAAGAATGGAGAAGTGGAGCAATGTGTTAAATTGTGGGGATGATGCTTCAAGAGAGGGTTAATGGATCACTGTGGATAGTTAAAGAGAATATTCCAGTGAGTAAGGAGAGATTGAGAAAATTGCAATCACAAAACTGAATTAATTTAGATGAATTCTGATAGCTGCTGCTGTGCTGCTTTCTGTATTTTTTTAAGACAGGAAATAAATTTCAACAAGGCTTCTGAAGAAATGCAGCAGAACCAGGATTCAAACCTGGTGTCACAGAGCTAGCCAGACCATACATGGAAGAAATGGGAATCAAGTTTGGCCTTATGACTGGGCCACTCAGTTTACTTGATTATGTTTTGAAAATCACTAGGTATTTCATGTGCTAATTTTTACAAGAAGGGCAAGACAGACATTGTGGGTGCCCACCAGGGGAAATGAGAAGCTGCACCTGCTGACATGCTTACATTGGAGCATAGGAGTGAAGCCATCCAGCCATATGTGCCTGCTGTTTCCATGCTGTTTCCATGTTTGACTTTCTCTTCCTGTGTTGGTAAGTATAGAGAAACACTCATAAAAACCCCTCAGTGCAGGTAGTGACTGTGTGAATGTCAGAGAGGGGGCACTTCATTGACCTCTGCCTCAACAAGAGAAAATCCAGGGAAACACAACTTCTCAGGTGCATGTCTTCCCCTTATTTTGTTTCAAACTTGTGCTTGTTCCCTCTCATTGGTTTAAAAAGCAATGGAAGGTCACCTATATTGCACAGTTTTGGTAATCCCGAATAGTCAATTCAGATCAAAAATCCTCAGAGCTGTTAATAAAATTGCTGCCACAGACCTCCCACTGTATCCTTCTGGGGCTCCTGAGAAAAATAATTAATCTCAAGCCTACTTTTGAACATTGTTCATTCACTGAACAAATGTGTGGGAAAAAAAGACCTTCCTGAAATAATTACCTAGTTCACAGATTATAGTTCTGACTGAGGAAAGTACTTAGCCATAACAGAGATACCAGGTCATTTTTGTTACCATTTTCCTTGTGTAGCTTTCCCAAAGTGAAGAGTTAATCTCAAAAGGTGATGTCCATGAGAAGCTGTATTATTATTACTACTATTATTATTTTAATTTTTGTAGTGATATTTAGGTGTGAAAATCAGGATTAAAATTTGCTAAGTGCAAAATAATGAGGACTGGCTCTTTCTTTATGAGGCACACATTGTTCGTCCAGCAAATTAATGAGCAGCTGTTCCAATTTGGAAAAAAAAAATACAAACAAAAAACTAAGAGTTATAGAATGGCCTGGGTTGGAAGGGACCTTAAAGATCATGTAGTTCTAATCCTCCTGCCGTGGGTAGGGCCACCTTCCAAAGACCAGATTGCTCAAATCTCCCTCCATTCTGGCCTTGAACTGTTCCAGGGATGGGGTATTCACAACTTCTGGCAACCTGTTCCAGTGCTTCACCACCTGCTGGTAAAGAATTTCTTCCTGATATCTAATTTAAACTCACCCTCTTTCAGTCTGAGGCCATTTCCCCTTTTCCTATCATTACACACTCTTGTAAAATGTCCCTCTCCAGCCATTTAGGTACTGAAAGGCTGCAATAAGGTTTCCCTGGAGCCCTTTCCTCTCCAGGCTGAACAACCTCCAACTCTCTGAGCATGGCTTCAGGGCAGAATTCCAGCACTTTGGTCATCTTCGTGGCTCTCCTCTGGACTTGCTCCATCAGCTACATGTTTGGGGCCCTCTTATTTTAGGGCTCCCAGAGCTGGACTGAATATTCCAGGTGGGGTCTCATGAGAGTGGAGTAGAGAGGGAGAATCCACTCCCCTGGCCTGCTGGCCATACTTCTTGTGATGCAGCCCAGGGTGCAGCTGGCCTTCTGGACCACATGAACCAGATCATGTTTAGCTTCTCATCTACTGACACCCCAAGTCCTTCTCCTCAGGGCTGATCTCAATCCTTTCTCCGCCCAGCCTGTATCTGTGCTTGTGGTGCTTCATTTAGGTTGTTTTTCCTAATTTTCAAATGCACAAATTTTCCATAGTTTTAAAAAAATCTTTTTGGAAACATAGTTCAATTCTCTCTTGCAAATTTACAGCAGAATTGTGTGATTTGTGAAGGGCTAAATGTAGGTGAAAAGGGTTATTTATGCCTCAGTGATTCATTCCTTCACTGACCAGAAATAGTGACATTTCCATTGCAGCTGGGCAAGTTGTGGTCCAGATCACGGCCAGCCCTGTCCATCTGCAGGGAGGGAAGCAGAGGAGTCTCAGCAGCATTGCTGCATTCCCAGTCTGTGCCAGTGAACAAGATCTGCAAAAAAGTGAGAAACAGGCAGATTCTTGGCTTTGTCACAAAGATTCTTGGGATTGTCACAAACCCCTTGCACAATGATTTTCAGAGACAATGATTTTGGGAGACATCACAGCAACATCTGGCATCAGCTGCAGAATGAAGGCGCTGCTGCCCAATCCAGTGTTCCTGTCCAATCCAAGCCTAAAGACTTGGTACTTGGGAACCATTGTTCACTTCCAGTTTCTTACCATTCTCATCTCTCTTCTTGCTGCACTATCTGTCAGAAATGGAAATAAATGGACAGGTTTCTCAATATGCCCATTTGGCTGTTTGATACCTGCCTTGTGGGGTGTGTGTTTTGAGTAAGAGCATCTGTCCCATAGAGCAGTGTCTCTGCAGTGAGGAGCTCTGTGCCATGTTCTGATTAAGGCAGCCGGATTTTTTGTGACTTTTAATAAATTTCTCTGAGGTTTGATTTTCCTTCATCTGAAGAACTGCAGGTAATTCTAACTTGGTTGGGAAAGCCTGTAAGGAAGCTTAAATTCATAGAGTAGGCAGTGGTGTAGCAGAGAAGGTTAAAAACCATTGCAGTGCACTTTAAAACCACTGTGCAGTGTCTGTTCCCCCAGCAGCAGGGGCCATGCAGGTGAGCAGTGTGGGGTGTGGCAGTGCCCTGCTGGTGAAGGCTGCACAGGATCCAGCACAGGAGCTCTGGCACCTGTGGCTAAAAGTGTTGGGCAGTATTTGTGTGCTGAGGCACTGACAGGTACTGTGGCTGAGCGTAATTCTTCTTCTAGCTGTTCTGAAAACAAATGGGACTATACAGCGAAAAACGTTTGATTTGGAAATATTTATTTGTAGGCAAGTGAGCTGTGAAAATATAAATCTCTTGATAAACTCCCCCTGCTGTATCAACATTGATGGCAGACAAGGCAGTTTCTTGCTGTGCTCCTTTCTTTCAGGGAAATCAGAAAATCCCAGGAAATACTCTGTTTCTCTTTAAAGCACAGCGCTAATGACGTGGCTAAAAGCGTTGGGCAGTATTTGTGTGCTGAGGCACAGACAGGCACTGTGGCTGAGCGTAATTCTTCTTTTAGCTGTTCTGAAAACAAATTGGACTATACAGCGAAAAACGTTTGATTTGGAAATATTTATTTGTAGGCAAGTGAGCTGTGAAAATATAAATCTCTTGATAAACTCTCCCTGCTGTATCAACATTGATGGCAGACAAGGCAGTTTCTTGCTGTGCTCCTTTCTTTCAGGGAAAACAAAATCCCAGGAAATACTCTGTTTCTCTTTAAAGCACAGCGCTAATGATCTTGTTACAAGGTTATATCTGACAGGAACAACTTTGTGTTTGCAAATGTTTCCTTCCTCTTGCTAAATAAGTTGTAGCTGTAACTTATTTGAAATTGAGCAAGAGACTTGTAGCAGTAGCATACTAGAAATTAACTATTAATTCAGAAGATAATTTTTTGAATGCTGAAATTTCAGCATAATTAACTTAATAATGATTTTTATATTGGTTCCATCCTTAATACATACCAAAAACTACTATTTACATCTTCGTGTTGACAATTGATCCATCATTTATACCAGTTTATTCCATTCTCCTGCTTACCAGTTGCAGCCACGAGCCTGAATTTATTAGAACAGTTAAATGTCATTTAATGCACTGTAGCTGGGAAACAGATGCAGTAGACAAACCTATTATTATACTAATGGAGTTTTTTGAATTACATTTCACTAAACTCAGTGTTATCCTCCATGTTATTCTCAAACCCAGTGACAAGTGGGATAGTTTAATATCTTCTGAGCTGTGTACAGTTTTGTTCTGTTTGCTTAATGAACCCATGGTTTTCTGTTATTTCTAAAGAAGCTTAAATGTTTTAAACAGTTATAAGAAAAACAAGCAAGCAGCAAAATTATTCTGGACTGCAGAGACAGTTTCCCTTTCAGAAATTTTAGGGAGCAGCAGTGCACTGCCCCAAATTCTGAAAAAAAATCAGAATAAAAATATTTGGAAAAATTTTTCTAGAAACATAAACCATTACTAATATAAATAAGGACAACTCACCTAATTTCTGTGGAATCATGCAGTTAAAAACTGAATTCTGTCTGTAGATTTAAAGTTAGACCATTTTTGAGAAGTAGGAAAAACCTCACGCCAGTGACCTGCTCTGTTTTTGCTGAGAAGCAACAAATGCCTTAATGTAATTATTAAATAGAAACATTGAATCTCTGATACTCCTGACTGAAATCACTGATAATTACTTTTGAGTAAGACTTCACATAAGGTAAAAGGTGCTTAAACAAACTCCAGTCTGCCAAATCTTTTTCAATTCAGGGAATTCCTTTTACAAAATTCATCTGGCAGTCTCATTGGAGAACAGTTTGCCTCCTGGAGGGTGAAAGGTACAATTCATGCCTTGGCACCATTCTCTTGTAGATAAACAAATGCAGAATGACCAACCTTGTTCTGTTCAGTTAATAAGCAAACAGAAGATGCCAGTCAGCAGAAAATTAGGAAAATCAGTTTCTCTGCAGTTGAGTAACATCTCTCATGTTTGCTGGGCAAATGAGCAATGAAACACTTAGTTATGCTTGGCTTTTTAGTTATAGGAAGAGATGATGGCTCACCTTATTCTTTGTACCATTAACAAGAAGACGAATCTCCCTGTGAATAAGGGAGTTTTACCTGTAAACATAGTAAATATAGTATTAGCAGTATTGGCTTCGTTCTTGCTGTTCTCAGGGAAGCAGTCATACAATCAAGCTCTGGTGCTGAGGCCCAACATGTTATGCAGTTAATAAAATCCATTGCAGAGGTGACAAAACCTCCCTGAGAGCTGAGCTATCCATGCAATCCTCATGCTTTTCCTTTGTAACAGAGCTTTTTATTCTTTTGCACTCTGCATTCATGGAAGGGGTTTGAATCCCCCTCCCTTGCATAGCAGCTGGCTCTTGGCTCCTCACTGTTGCTGGAGTAGGGAGGCTGCTGAACAAAGGAATTCCAAGAGCTTTTCATTTTCATGATCCAGTGGCACAGTTATTCAGCTCCTCTTTTCTTGATGAACTGGGTTTGTCAACGAAAGAGAGGTTATCTCATCAGCCCCAGCCTACGTGGCACTGTCTGCTTACATCCTTTGTCACAGAGCCTGAAAAGAATCTATTACCAGAGTCAACAGTTGTCTTGGCTTGCCAGTGAATCCTTCAGCAGCCTGTTAGGAGAGAGTGAGGCTGGAGAGCCACCTCCCCTCTGTCCCCTGGGCTTTATTCACAAGGAACATTCTGCAGAGGTGTCAAGAGCCATACCACAAGCCATATTAGAAAACAGACCAGAGACCTCACTTAGGGTTCATCAATGAGCTGAGTGACACAGCAGAGCTTGATTTGCACCTTTCTGAAAATCAAATAAACTTACCCCATGGATTATGTGCTGTTGTGAAATAGGATACACCTGTCCAAGAGTATTTAATCTTTTCAAAAATCTCTGTAAGCTTTACTTCTGCAATTGTTTCCTTTCCCATCACATACATTTTAGTGAAATGACACAGCTACTCTCCCAGTAATAACTCTTCTGAAGGCATTTCACAAGCTATTTAATATCTGGAATCTGAATTGTCCTAGACCTTTTAAGGAATTTACTCCTATGGGACACAGAGATTACCAAAGGAGATTTACAGTTATTCTTTGCAAGCATAGAGAAAGCCAGTCTTTGGGTAAGCTATCTCGAATTAGCATTCTTGTGATTTTGGTGGATATTAGTAATGTAATTACTTTTCCCACATATATAATCATACATAATGACCTATACTAATTTAGATGTATAAACCTACTTTTTCTCCCCTAAAGGAGACCTAATTATCATCTATGTAGATATGCTTTAGGTCAGCACTCCAGATTCATTTGCTGTTACTTTTAGCTGAAATATCAAAAAAGGATGTTGCAGGAGCATATATCTTTCCTGTGGTCTGTCATGAGCAGTCTTGCTTAATTTTAGGAATATTCAGATGTGGTTCTCTGATTAATTCTAATTTTTTTTTTTAAGTAAGAAAATCCCCCTGGAACTTGCACAAAATTTCATGTAGTCCAGTAATGGAGGTCATCCAAAATCAGAAGAGTGAGTGAGTGGAGATATTAAATAGTTATCTCAGCCCAGTCAAATGGAAGAACAAGTTTAAAAAGGAGGATCTTAGTGTTTTTTTGTTTCATTTTTCACTGTGAATTGTTGCAAATCTTGGTCTCTGGTATTTTTTTCCAACCTAAATTTCTGGTCTGTTAGTGCCAGTAGGAACTATTAGTGAGTCAAGAAAATCAAAATGGGTTTTCTGTGATATTTAAGATAACTTTTTTTTTTTTTAAAAGGGGGTTACAGACTGTCTAGGAATCACTATAAACCTCTGTTAGATGCATGGTAAAATAGATTTCAGTATGAGGGACTTGGCAGGAGTTTGACCCAAATAATTTCAGTGCAACCATGGTGATGGAAATCAAAAATATATTTACCTAGGAGGGAGCTGAATAATTTTTTATGGATGGCTTTGTGTAGAGTTTTTATTTTTAATGAACAGTTCTCCAGCAGTAAATTTATGTATCTATGAAAGTACAGACTTCTGCCATTGATGACAGTACATTTCTTCCACTTGCTGTAGAGCACCTGATGTGATTTCCCTTTCCAGTTTTAAGAAAAACTTGCAGCAACTTGTTATCCACAGTCATTGGTGGTTAAGATGCTTAGCAGGAGGACATGCTTGATACATTTGGGGACTGAGCAATTCCATAACCCTAGATTTAAAATGCCTCCCTGGGCTGAGGGAGAGAAAGACACAACACATCCTGGCTGTTGGGCAGATGCTGGAGTCAGCATTCTTCTTCTGTCATGTGAGCACAAAAT
The DNA here is from genome assembly GCF_014805655.1 of Passer montanus. Taxonomy (NCBI): domain Eukaryota; kingdom Metazoa; phylum Chordata; class Aves; order Passeriformes; family Passeridae; genus Passer; species Passer montanus. Next base: position 8,159,047 of record NW_024363160.1, on the reverse strand, counting down.
GTTTATGTTTTTATTTGCATGGAGTGCCACTTATGAATGGTGAGTATGGTAATTTCCCATTGTTATCTGATTAGTTGCCTGAGTACCAGGGCTATTCCAAGGACTTTTTAGGTAACTCTTGTATATTCCCTGATTGGCCTATCTGATAAATTCAGTAATTAAACTGTATGGTGCTATCTGTGCAATCGCTAATTTTATTTGTTCCATTTGCTTATCTGTGTTTCCCTCAAAGCTCTGAGTGTGGATGAGAGAAATGCTGAATGTTCAATAAGGTGACATTTATGTATCTATCTATGAAGTTTACTTAATTTCCATCCTTTCACTACTACCCTTACTCGCTAACCTCAATCACAAACCAGTGCATTACATTTGAAAAAAAAACAAATGTAATTCACACTCCCAAATGAGACACTTCCTACTATAAATGTACCCCTTTCTGCAGTTTACATTGTTTTCCTTTCTGCCCTCATGTTCAAATGATATTTAGATGCTATATTTGAGAAAGCCAGTGCTTTTGTAAAGTTTTTCTAGCTTTTTATCCCAATCACTTTCAAACATAGATGGGCCAGTCAGTTTAGGATAGTCACAATTTACTTGAATTACAAATATAACAAAACTAATGTGACTCATTTTTCGTCTTTATTCTACAGTGCTACCTTGTCAAAGCCAAGGGCAGCCTGGAGTGTGCTCTAAAATAATAGGAGATGTCTTCATGTAAGCTTCTCTAGTTGATTTGTTAGAGATGGCATTCTGTTCCAACTTTCGGGCCAGTAAAAAAAAGTAAAAAAATCCTAATTTATCAAAAAAAGAGGAACGGTTTCCTTTTTTTTTTTTTTTTTACTCATTCACATCTGAAAGTGGTCATAGGAATATTTTTATAAAGAATAAACCTGCCTGAGGAATAAATACTTAAGAGCAAGGCAGGCTAAGTTGCCAGGTAACTGGGAAAAAATAACTGGAAGTTTCAGGCACTTGAGTGTGAATTGCTTATTTATATTGTCTTCTTTTATTTGCATTGTAATTTTACACTTCTTGAAACAAAGGTTCAAATTTGGAAGAAATTGTTCTGTAAGTTAGATGTAGATACAAACCCACTTCAAAACAGTCTGGCTTTTGATTCTATTGTTATTAGATTTATTAATTGCTTAACCAGGCTTGCTTCACTGGTTTTGCCTCTTCTTTATGGTAAACCTTTTTTGCAATTCTAGCTTTGCAAGACCCATGTGCATGACATCATGTCCTATCAGTTGCCAAATAGCCATTGTTTGAACTTGTCTTGTGCTGAAGTCCAGGACTTTCTTGCTGTCTTTTGTTCCAGCTGGGAGTCAGTGGGATGCTGAAATAGGTGCACAGCCATTGTTTTGGCATAGCTCTACATAACTCTACAAGAGAGTTACGGAATTGGATGAGAGTTGTGAAAATGCTGGAAACAGCTGTGGAACCACCCTTGTGGGCTGCAGTGTCCCTTCTATGGTCCCTAAGTGAGAGCCTTGTGAAGAACCAAAAGCCACCAGGCTCTGTCACTGTTTTGTCACTTGTGTTAAAGGGCATCAGGCATAGATTGTTCCGTGCATGGACCATACTGCTCCATAGGAGTTTAAAAATGATGGTGACACTGACTTATGATGGGTAAAGACATAGCAGGGGTAAAGGTTGTGTGAATCTGATGAAAATTTCAAAGGCTGAGAGAAGATACACGAAAAAACACCTCAATAATAATAGAAGCTCCATAATTTGCGGTGGCTGTGCAGAGGTTTGCTGTTAGCACCTCCCCCAAAACAGGTTATATTTACTTGGGAAAATTAGAGATTTGTGTGGGTGAAAAAGAAGAGAAATGCATGAGAGAGCTGTAGCAAAACTGTGTGGATGCACAATGTGTAGTATAGCCCTTCCCAATTAGTCTAAGTGGAAGACTGCAGTGCAAAATAACTTTCAAACTTAGATAAACTGTAGCACATACTCAGATGTTGGTATCATGCTGAACTTTCTGAAGTTCATAAAGTGTATTGTTGGAACTAATTAATATGCTGAATTTTTTTTAATATGCCAAAGGCCTCAAGTTAGTAGTTTGATAATTAGGCTGTGTTTTGTATTTAGATACAAATTGCAGATAATTAGAAATGCTGAGATGCCATGTGGGTTAAGTGGGCACCATTATTTGAGCTATTTAAAGCATTTTAGTGGTAGCTGATAAAGTGCAAGTAAGCTGGACACAAAGGTTCTTTTCCATTATATATTAAGTATGTAGGCATAAATAGAGTTACATTTTTCTACTCCTGTTAAAGGAGCCTGAAACTTTCCATAAGTTGCTACAACAAGTACCCGACAACTGCTGACAGCAGCATCTCCTCATGACAAGGTGTTTTAGGCTTTTCAGGAATGAGCTGTCATTTTCTACTTTGCACTGGGTTGAAAAAGAAAGGCAGTTTTTAACAATGCTACACCATGTCAAATTTCTTTCCAGAAATCCCAGTTTCTTAATTTTCCTAAGTTTAAATTGTACTGTTTTTATGTTCTGCAACCTACTTTCTGTTCCATCTTCCTCTGCTGCCAAAAGGTATTCAGCTCTGCCTGAGGTTTGTGTCATGAAGCACTTTAATACAGTCTGATGTCAAATATAGGCTATGGGATGGACATGCTCTGTAGTAACAGTAGCAAAAATGTTACAGAAAGTTTAAAATGTAGCAACAAAAATTTCAAGACAATTTATGTGCTGTCTTTTCCAGACAGGTTTTTGAAATTTGGGACAGTCATGCCCTGCAAATGAAATATTTTCAGTATTCCAAGTAAAAAAAGCCTTTACAAATTAAAGCAGTAAGTATAACCTGGTATTTTGGAGAATGTTGAGAAAGGATTTTTCTGCCAGGATCTCCAACTACTCCACCTAACAGCTGTTTCTGGCAAATTTTCCTGAGTATTACCTGAGTATCCAGCGCTTAGAACATACACATTTTTTCTGAAAGGGCTGTGTTGCAAGTCACTATGGTGAGGGGAAAGGATGACAAATTCTCATTTGTTGTGGCAAGTGGTATTTTTGCTGTTTTTGAGGAACAATGAAAACTGAAAACAGTAGCCTGCTGAGGAAAGGGAGACCTCCAGTTCTTGGGATATCATGATACAGATGAAAAGCAAAATTGTTTCCAGTATCAAATTGTACAATATTTAGAAACAGGTACCCTTTGTGTAGGTTTTTAATTTAAATTGCTGCATGGGAGCCTCTCTTCTCTAGGAAATAGATCATGTGTAGACTGTGTTTGAGCAGAATACATTCCTCCTAGGCCCTTTTTGGTGCATGTAATGAGGAGAAGCTCTTACAGGCTAGTGAAAAATATGTGAATGAAAGGGTTCAAAAATGGGAATATGGGGAATATTAGGCTTCAAATATGGGAATCAAAGGAATGAAAAATTATGGTCCTGTTTTGAGTACCTTGTACACTTGTGGAGGGCACTTACAGGAAAGTTAAGTGTTATTAGTAAAAGACTGTGTGATTTGCATATTCTGGGTCAAGTTTATGGATTGTGCTATCATTGAATGGGTCTGGTTGGAAAGGACCAGAGTGGGTCATCTGCTGCAGCCTCCCTGCTCAAGTAGGGACATCCCAGAGTACATGGCACAGGATTGTATCAAGGCAGTTATTGAATATCTCCAGTGAGGGACACTCCAAAACCTCTCTGGTCAATCTGTTCCTGTGCTCGGTCATCTGCAAGGTAAAGAAATTCTTCCTCATGTTCAGGTGGAGCTTCCTGTGAATCTGTTTTTGCCTATTGCCTCTTCTTCTATTGGTTGGCACCACCAGAAAGAGCCTGGCTCCAACCTCTTGACACCCACTCTTAGATATTTATACACATTAATGAAGTCCCCTCTCAGTCATCTCAAGGCTGAACAGGCCCAACTCTCTCAGCTTTTCCTCCTAAGAGATGCTCCAGCTCCTTAATCATCTTTATTGTCCTTTGCTGGACCTGCTTCAGGAGCTCCATGTCTCTCTGGTGCTGAGGAGCTCAGAACTGACACAGCACTCCAGATGTGGCCTCACCAGGGCTGAGGAGAGGGGCAGGATCCCCTCCCTTGATCTGCTGGCAATGTCCTTCCTGATGCAGCCCAGGACACAGCTTTGGCCTCTTGGCCACCAGGACACTGCTGGCTCATGGACAGATGTTGTCCACCAGCACCCCCAGGTCCTTCTCTGCAGCAGTGCTGCTTTTATCTTGCTACAGGTGGGTACTGGTTGACATCACACTTCAAAGATACTAGAAGATGAACTGTTAACTTTCTTAACAAGTTTTGTTTAATTGTCAGTACAATAAAAACCCTTTTATTTAAAAACTAACTTCCAGAAAGAAACAAGTTGTCCTCATTTTCTGTGTATAGCACAGGCTCCCATTCAGTAATTTAAAGTAAAAACCTACCCAAAGGGAACATGCTTCTAAGTATTGTACAATTTGATGCTGGAAACAGTCAGCAGACTTAGGAGGAAAAAAAAAAAAAAGCTTTTTTTATTCTCTATCTTATCTCAGTTCTGCCACAGTATTTTGTCCTCAGTGATGTACACAATTCTTTCAATGTCCAGTATCATGAAGTGTGTAACTGTATTGCTATAGCAACAAAAATCAGATCAGGTGATAAGAAGATGTTAGATCTTGTTTCTAATTCAAGAGCAGAAAGCTGACCTGTGCAGTTCATTGGACCTTCTGGAGGAGAGTAGCAAGTGACAGGAAAGTTTCCAAATGGTACCTCTGGGAATATTGAGAGCTACCAAGAAGAATACAAACAGCTGGGAGTTGAATTTATACCATTCAGTTTCCAGTCATTAATATAGTTTAGTGTACAAAAGTAGGACAAATATTCTTATTATGGTTTTTATAGGGGAATGTTATATATAAAAGGTTTCCAAACCTAAGATTTCACAGAACACATGGAGTATTTGTGGCACGGGTCCTTTACTGCTTTTTTACTCTTAACTTACCATTTAATGAACTATAATGGAGCCAGCATGGAGTCAGATCCCTACAGAAGCAGAAGGAATGTGTCAGAGAGAGAATGCCCTCTGCTTTGGTGCCTCATGGATTTTGTGGATGAGCTGGGGCCATGAAGGGAGCCCCTGTGCTGCATGGACATGCAGCTCTAAGTTTCTTTTCCACCGTTTCTGATTTTTTACAAGTTACATGTACAAAGTAAAGATGCTTCCCCTGTCTATATAGAAAGAAACACATTCATTGAATCTGTCATTGTTGGTATATTCAGTCATGTGTTTAATCAGGTTCTTACTTCTATCTTGCTGTTTTTCAGCCCAACTGAGGCAGCAGAAAGCATTCATCATGTACATAAAAATGTGGAATTGATGCCTGATGGATTGGTCCCTCACCATTCTTCTCAAGTGACAGTTTATTATGTTGCCTTTTGCATTCTCTCCTGCACATACATTCCTCCTGTATTTCTCTCTCCTGTATACATGCACTTCTTAGCTAAAACTAGATGACAAGTATATATACTGGATATGTAAAGGAGTTTATTTCTATGTATGATGCATTTTTCCCCATCAAGTGAGGACATTAAAACAAATTAGAACATTGCTTAATGTGGTGTAAAATTATTGCCATATGAGCAGTCAATTAACAAGACAAAATTTGCAATAATGCCTTAAAGGTGAAATGTGAGAGCTTTTAATAAAAAGGAAAATGTGGAAAAAACAAAAAAATCCTTCCTGGTCCTCAAATCATTATCAAAGTATGCAGGCAAACAACCATGACAAGTACATTTTATTATATGTGCCTTAAAGATCTCTTCCTTCATTACTGCTTTCTAAAGGCTTAATTGAGTGTCCATCCTCATTAAAGCTGATGAAGTTTATGCAGGGAAGGTAATTCCAGAGGGGTAGACCCAGAGGAGTACCCCATCACTAGGTGGAAAATTTACCTCTTGCCTTTGGGTACTAGAAATTACCTCCTTTTTCTTACCTGATGCTAGGGACAAAGACATTTCTGGCTCCAGAACAAGACTGAGGGCTCCAAATTCAGAGATGCAGGCAACACAGGTGATAGCATGCCAGTTCTTATCCCAGGAACCATGACAGTCAGTCTCTTCTCTTCAGTGTATGTGAGGGAAGTGCAGATGCTCACCATCACTTACTGCTGAGTGTCTGTAAGGTGACAAAGGTCTGGCAAGGTCTAGCAAGCCTGAAGTCATACTGCTAGCAGTGCCTTCCTTATTGGTGTGTTGGCTTGGCTTTTTCGTATTAAATACAACTCATACCATAGTTCCAAAGAAAATTGCTGCCTGGGAGCTTGAATTTAATGTAATCTGAGCAATCTGGCAGGTTTTGTCTAAACATATGTAGCATACTAATCTTACACATGAACCACACTGATATGATTTTATCATTTGAATCTGTATAAAATCCGTTTTCAGAAATATCAGGTTGGCCTAATGCCTTCTAGAATGTGACCTTAAAATTTACTATCTTGCATTCTTAACTCTTTTTTGGGAGCACTGTTCCCTTTGAAAAAGAGGGGTAATGTATTTCTTGGGACCATTTATAAAGATGGTTCAAGGAGCAGGCTTAGGCCCTGAGCATGGTGTGTGGTCATCCCTCACAGCAGCTCAATGTATTTCTTGGGACCATTTACAAAGATGGTTCAAGGAGCAGGCTTAGGCCCTGAGCATGGTGTGTGGTCATCCCTCACAGCAGCTGCACAGCTGAGACTGTCTGACTTAGGACAGTATTTACCAAAAGTCCACCTAGGAAAAAGACTAGAGAGAGGATTCCTTACTTTGATTTTTACTCCTGTGGTATTGAATACGATCTCAGATGAAACAGTACCTGAGTCAGCAGTGTGTTTTTCAATCTGAGTTGTCCTCTTGCTTTCCCAAAAACTCAGAATTTTAAATGTTGTGATGTCCTAGCCACAAAATAACCTGCATACAGAAGGCAGGGCATTTCCATGATTCAATCCCATTTTTAAGCCCAGTATTTTTTTCTAAATCAAAGCACATTTCTTAAAATGCCTTTCAGGATCTGTAAAGAAAAGAAATTTGTTCTGTGGTGGTTTGTTCATGTATGTGTACGAAGACCTTTGTTCCTCGTATATGTTCCTCATATCAGTGTGCATGCAAGTTTTTATTTAAAATTTTGTGTTGATGCAGTTCTAATTCAGGCTTTTGGTGTTCAGTGAAAATTTTGTTCTTTATGTATAAATTCAAGTCCTAAAGGCAGACTGCCTGATTAAGAATGCAATTAACTAAAAAAATTAGCTTCTTTCCATTGTACAGAATAATTTTAACGAATATTTACTGTGTAATGGATGCACAGAAAAATTAATTGGTCAGAACTTTTGCTAATATCTTGTCCATTCAGCATTAATATTTATTGCAACCACAACTCCAGTTTATGGTGGAAGTTGTACAGAAAGATAAAGACACAGTCTGTGCTTGAGGAAGCATAAAGCCTAAAGGATTCATGTAGAAATGATGAAACATAGAGCTCAATAAATTGAAAGTAAATCAACAGTAAACTTTGATTTGTATCTTACTGGACTTAAAATTTAGAGGCACTTACTGGCACTGTTTGGGTCCAAGCTCCAGTGATGAGAGAAATATCAGTTATAGTAGTAGCAAATGTGTGTGTTTAAAGGGATAAGTGTAAAGAGTCTGTTACAAAACTGATAGATTTGTTTGAATACCGATAATAATTTTTAGGATATATATTATGTTGCCTTTCCTTTGTAAATGAGATTGCAAATTAAAAATGTATTACCTCGGTTGACAAGCAAAGTGCTTCCTGAGCACAAGCCTTGAAGCCAGTAATGCATGATTACTATACCTCTTCGACCTGTACAGGAAATCTGCCTGACTAAGAGAAAGATTTTGATTGCAAGACACCAGCTGTGCATATTTATTTATTTATTTATTTAATATTTGGGTTTTTTTAACATATCCCCCATTGTGGTAACATGAGGCTGTAGAGTTGTACACTCATATAAACCTATTTGCAGGCATTACTGTCTGTGGTTTGTGGAGTGCATGCACAGTTTGGTGTAGTGTGCCTGTCTTTGTAGATGTCTTTGTCTGAAGGATTTGATTGAATGAGTTGTCATATCAGGAAATTCAGTAAGTCAATTTGTTATACTGATATTCCTGTAAAATACATGAGTACTGAGCCAAGAGCTGCTGTCTTCCAAGAGGTGTTTCAAAAGTTCTTTCTGACAAATCAGATTGAATTGCATTCAGTTAAGTGCTGTTTCTCGAATTTCCTTCCACTCTGACTTTAGCTAGACTATGAAGGCAGAGTTGTACAAAATCTTGTCACAAACCTCATGGCTTGAGGTATGAGGAAATGGAAAGGAAAGAGATAGAGAAAGAGAGGAATTTACTTGACAGTTATCCATTATGTAACCTTTAGTCTTGTCTCTCTGTGGAGATTGTAAATGGCTGAAGTCTGAAGAAAACTGCTCCAAAAACAGTAGGAATAATTAAAATGTCACCTGTGCAAAATTATGAATAGCAACAGCAGTGCCTATTAAAATATATTTAATTAGTGCTAGGCACCTAGCAATTTCATTTTTTTCTGCTGTAAACACCACAGTATCTGAACTGCTAGTAGAAGCACCAGGTAGCTGTACCATGTTGTAGGCACACAGTTTGTGGTAATTGAGAGCAGGGCTGTGGCTGAGCCTCATCCCCAATGGGCTGCAGCTGTGCAGGACAGGTGAAAAGTATTGAAGGTAATGAGACACTGAGTACCGAGGGGTAACGACCAATCACAAAAGGGCAGAGAGGGCACACAGGTGTAATGAATGAGGATAATGAGTATAAAGGGTTGTGCTGGAGAGCTATAAAAAGCTGCAGATGCCTCAAGCCCTCTTTGGTGTTGGTTGTGCCTCTGCTGTTGTTCCAGTAGTGCTACGTTAGCTCAAATGAAGAACTCAAGTCGTCTCTGGTAAGGATATTATGAAATGGGCTTTATGTATTGTTGTATTATCAGTATGTACTATGAGGTACTTGTGTGCAAAAGTGTAGCAAAAGGTATTTTCATTACATCTCAGTCAGAATCTAATGGATGGTATGTGTCTATTGTTTTAAGGCTTGCTGGGAATCTTGGCCCAGAAGAGGGAAGAGCAGCAACTTACAAATCACCTGAAAAGCATAAAACTGCTTTTTGTGTCTGTAGTCAATTCTTGTGATCATTACTTGGTCTTTGACATTGGCATCTGAAATGCAGTTTTGCTGAGAGGATATAGACTTTTGTAACTCAGAAGTATTCCTTATTAAATGTAATTCCTTCTGAAATGAAGTATAGTACGTAAGTGCTTCAGGTTATTCAGTGTTTTATGTAATATTATAGGTAGTTTTGATGGTAGTTTTTTAAAAATCAACAGGTACTTGAATGAAATAATTTATTTCTGGCTTCTGCTATTAATCACTTTATTTAAGATTATTAACTAAAATTATTAGTTATGATTATTGGAAGTTCTACTCTTGATGTAAAAAATCTTTGTTACCTTAGTCATTGTTTAGGCCTGGGTCACTCTCTGCCTGGAATAATTCACCCTCTCGGGTCTAATCCAAAAGACTTTAATGCAGTTAACATGTAGCTTTTCTTTAATTTTTGTTACTTTAGGTAAATAATTAAATCTGATTAAGATTTTCACAGTATGAATACTTGATGAGAAGAAGATAACATAATTTGAGCAATGCATTCTTCCAGCAGATACAAGCTGCAGTTTCTCTTGTGAGGAGCTAATTTGGCTCTACACATGGAATGAATTGGGTGATGAGGTGGTCTCTTGGGATGTGGGAGATGCTGTCAAAACCTTGGGTAGAATTAATCAGAGTGGAAGGTTGTGCTGGGGGCTTCTCTATCTTGGGAAAGCACCCTGAACGTAGAACTAGTTATTTTACTTATGGAAGGATGAAAAAGTTGTTTGGTAGAATAAATCTTACCCCCCCCCACCCCCTCCCCCCCAATTTCATTTAGGTTTTTTGAAAGTTTTTTCCTTTCCTTAAACAGGTGCAATGTCTGTCAGATCTTCATGGGCTAAGGCTTTGCATTTGATTGTCTTTTCACCTGTTTCCCACACATATGTGCCATGCCCTATTGCATTTTAGAACCATGTTTACTGTATTTAGAACTATTTTTTTACCACTGTGGTCTTAATCCTTTATATGTATCCTATGCCACTGAAAAAACCTGTACATTTAATTAGTTAATTAGCTGGCAGACTTTAGCTCATCAGACAGGCCTTCCTCCTGTTTTTATTGTTAAGTGGCTTTCAGAAGAACACTGTTTTCTTAAGTAAGAAAATTGAACATGTCATAAACATGTTGAAAATATCTGAATGAGAGAAAAACAATATTCTCAGGGGTTGTTGATAAAATGTAAACAGCTAGCTACTGTAAGTTGGAAAAATCCTCTTCTTTTAAATGGCACTAGCCAGTTTATGCCAGCAGAGTTTCTGATATAACATAATTTTTTCTGTTTATACATTTCTCCTTGTTGTAGAAGGATGTGGAATAACCAAGCCTGAATATTTGATGTTGTGTAAGGGGACCTGCAAGGTTTTTCTCAGTGGTTACATACTTTTGCTGCATTCTCTGCTTTTCAGTGCAGAAAGATTATTTTTGCAAGGTAAAATGCCATTTTGACCTTGTATACCTGTCTAATTTCTTCCCTCTCCATTGAGACTTCCAGCAGGGCTGCCAGGTGTGAATTAGATTTTCTTTCATTATCGGGAATAAAGCAAGCATTGTTACATCAGTAACAGATCATCAGACATCTTCCATGTAGCTGAGCTGTGCTTTTACTGTTTTTTGCCACTGCACTCTAGTGACCCAAAAGTAAAAGGCTTTATTTTGCTATAAAGCCATTCAGTGTCCTCCCTTTGCTTTTCAGCTCAGGTGGATGAAATCATGGGCCACACTTAGAGCTCATCACTACTGACCAAGTGGTTGCCCACTGCTGGCTGTTCATTGTTCAAGTGCAGTGGGACAGGTTTACCCCTGCAGCCCAGGGGGGTGTCTGTCAGTCTCGTGTACTGCTCCTTGGGCAGTGAGACTGGCAGGGGAATTGCCCTGGTCCCTTGGCCTTGCTACCCAGGCACCCAAAACAAAGAAGGAAGCTTCATAAAGGATTCTCCCCAGGAAGAGTTTAAAAAAATATTTGTATGTTTGAATAGGTTGTTGGAGAGGAGTATGCTGGGAAGAGCAAAGTCACAGGTGCCACCCCAGTGAATCTGAGTGTGCCCAAGTCAGAAGGGCAGTGGAGCTTTTGATTAAGTCTTTCCTGTGGAATTGCTTTCTAATTAAGCTTAAAACAGGTGCCTGAGTACAGCTAATACCACATTTTAAATTCTTCTGGTAGCACAGCCTCTGGAGGAGATCAGAGGAAAATGTGACTTCTTACACCATTGGTTTTCTTGCACCCCTCACCTATAGAAACACAGTATCTTGCACTCCTCCAGCCTCTGAGCCTAGTGGAAATCTTTACTGCTCCCCTTCCCTTTTTTCAGGATGTCTTTGATTTGTGCTGTGGTGCTGTCAGGTTCACTGAAATACTGTGAATGAAGGTGCTTTGTTGGTGACTGTTTTATTACTTTGAATGGGTTTTGGCATGAATGTGCTCTTTCTCCTGTACTTATTGGTACTTTCTTCTTTCCATTGGCTGGTCTCTTTATGGCTTTTCTAATCTTCTGTCACACTTCCCAGTTGCTTCAGTATTTTGCTGAATTTTTACTTCCTTACTTACTTTTCACTCTTACTTTCCTTTTACTCACAGGAATTATTTATTTGAAAACAGAATTTAGAAAAATAGATATTTCTGATTGTTGTAAGAGGCAGATAGTTGCCTGTCATACTCTGTATGGGATAGATTTGGCCTGGGAAATCCTGAGTTAGCACTGAAGTAGTTCTGTTATCTAGAGCACATAATAACAGGTCTTAGATGCCTCTATTACTCTGCATCTCCCCTAGAAGTTATTCAGGAACATTTGTAGTCGAAATATTTTACTACTGGTTTGAAAAACAAATACATTTTACTTGCTTTTAGCCTTTTTGATCTGAAGCATACTCTCTCTTAGTCTGCCCAGTTACTTGGCTTGTTTTAAGGACACTTTTATGCTGTTTACATATTGAAGATTCATTACAACAAGAGATACAATCACCTCTGAATTTTTGTTTCCATTGTGGATGGCCTTTCATTTTATGTTCTGTTGCTCTCTTCTCTGAAATACTGGGAGCAGTCCTCTCTGCTCCTAGAAGACATTCAGAGCAGGTTTTTTTTTAATTCCCCTTATTGATCCTTTAAATAACACTTTCCAGTCCATGCAGTTTAGCTGATCAATGGTGTGGCACAACAGCTATAATGTGAGTTTCTAAGAAAACCACATGCTAGAAATGGTTTGTCCAGCCTGCTCTCCCGATTTTTACATATAACCTCTTCTCAAATAATCCACAAACCACTGACACAGTATTCATGGGAGAAAATCCAATTGACTCCATTTTTTCTCCATCATTAACAGATGAAGCACACACAATATTTATTTAGCTCAAACAGCATGTTTCATAACAAAACCAAACAGTGATGTCCTCTACAGAGCAATGACAACAGTCCTTCAGAACACACAGATTCCCCCATCATATGCAGGGTGGAATTCTAATCTGTACTCAAATCAGCCACTGTGCTTTTATCCTCAGTATTATGAAGGGCTTGCTTACTAAGTATATTTTCAGTGCAGTATTAATGAATGTATTGTCAACATAGCCCTGAATGCTAAAGCCTTTCAAATTTTGAAAATGCAGCCTTTGTTTAGCAGTATATTTGTCACCAGATTTTAAAGATGTGGTGCTATAAAATGAACCATTTTAAGGCAAATATGATCCCTGAAAATCACCTTCAATACAGTTTTATATGCAAGGTGAGAGCCTTCCAAAAGACTGAATCAAATTAATTAGCTCTAGCTATGTAGCACTACTCCTGTCTCACTGAACTGAAAGGCACGTCAGACTCCAATGTGCTGTTGCATTATTCTGCACCTCTGGAGAAGTCTCTAGGGTCAAACCCAAAGAATATCTTTGCTGCCAAAGGAAAAAATGGGCAGAACTTTCTGCTTTCAGGAAGTTCCTAATGCCATTTTGCACTTTGACCCATAAAATGAGGATTATTGGCAAGTTATAAAAGATTACAGACTTGGATATATTATGCTGTAGATTTAACATTGTTAAATGTTAAATAACTACCCTTATGCAGCTAATAGGCAAAGCTGTGGGAATCAGGACACCATTTGGGCAAGACTCTTACTAAGATTCTTCCAAAAGCTGCTTCTCTCAGATTAAATGAATAGTCCCTGCCTATGACTGCTGCTTGACTGGTGCTAGCTGCCTTCAGAACTGACCTAGCACTGACTGGATGGGAGGAAATCTCACCTGCAAATACTACACATGCAGTTGGTGCACCTGCCAGTACCAAATTGCAGGTTAAAATGCCTTCTCAACCAGCACAAATATTAGTGCCCTGCGAAAGGAAAAGGTTTGTGAGATGTCAGTCTGTGCAGTTTCAGCAGGAAGGAGCAAGAGAATGATGCCAAATTCAAAGTTGAAGAATTACTTATAATGAACTTTTGAGAGAGATGTACATATTTCTCACTGTGTATGTGTATAGAGACAAATGCCTGAATCCTAATGCATTCAGAGTTTGTGTGCTGTGGTTGATTTTAGCCATCATGCGAGTCCTAAAGGACAAATACAATTTTTCATTGACATTTACTTCTGTGCTCAGATATGGAAAGGAATTAATTTTTATAGACATTTTTCATTTTCTGGACTTCTTGTGTGGTTACAATCCAGGAGGAAAAAAAATATGTAGCAATCTCATTCATGGAGGTTCTATGCAGTTCTGAGAGAAACTATTTTGGCAGTGTTATGTAGCTAAATGTTTTTCAATTGTGAAAAAATACATCTGAGACTTTTGTGACTTTTTTTTTTAAATAAAGGAGAAAAGAATATCTCTAGAAGAATCTAATATCCTAAATATTTAAAATTGCTTCATGAAGTACAAAAGCCAAGCAATAAAGAGAGCTGCACTGTAAAGTAGAGGATGGATCATGAACAGACAAGTAAAACCACAAAGATGATACAGGGATATTTGCTTTGGCCAGAACAGTTTCTGTTGGACAAATGGAGAGAGACTTTACCAAGACCTGCAGTGACAATGGTTTTACACTGAAAGAGGGCAGATTTAGGTTAGACACAGGAAGAATTTGTCACAATAAGAGTGGGCAGACACTGGAACAGTCTGCCCAAGTGGATTCTCCATCCCTGGATGGAGACCGGACTGGAAGGGGCTTTGAGCAGCCTGCTGTAGTAAAAGTTGTCCCTGTCCATGGCAGGTGGGTTGCAATAGATGCTCTTAAAGGTCCCTTCCAACAAAAGTCATCTTGTGTTTCTCATGTTCTGTGTACACCAGTTGTTGATTTCATCGGGGTACTGAAGGAACAGAGGGACATAGAGGAAAGGTCATAGTGCTGGGGCATTGAAAAGCTCCCTCATGGCACCTTCAGTTCTGAAGGACAATAATCATCAAAATATGAAGCTATGAGTCACAGCCATACATCAGAGGGTCTTACTAACATTTTTCTCCCTCTTTACCTGACTAAAACTGGAATTACTGGACCACATGGAGAGAAACTGAGCACTTTAACTCTTTTTTACTTAAAAAAATTTATAATGACAGACTAAAATTGATAGCACTTCTGAAAATTTGTTCCAGTGGAACTTAGTTTTGAGTAAAACCTAGCCACCAGTTAGGATTTCCTCTCTTTTTTTTAAAGCATCTTGTCATAATAAAGGACAGGCTGATGAAACAGAAGAGATTATGCCATCTCTACATTCAGTGGGCCTTCCCAGGTTTTTCTGGAGCAGGGCATTAGCAGCCCTGTAATAGAGAATTGCTGTATTGCATTCAGAATCAGTTAAATAATACAGAGCCACGTTACTGGCACACCTTAAACTCCATTTGCCAGGAGATATGTAAAAGGTCTTCAAAAGACAAGTCTAAAATTCATGGACTTAGTACAAACATTCTTTGTGCACATACAATTTCCCAGTGCCTTTCTCCCAGCTGCAGTGTCCTGTGTTGCAGTTGGTAATTGCCTCTTTCTTTTCTCCCTGTCTCACAGGGACAAGCAAGCTTTTCATCTGTCTCCTTGCCCTGCTTCACAGATGCTAGCCCTACTCTTCTTGCAATCAGTTGTCTCAATGATTAACATAATTAGGTTAAACTCAGTGAAATTGTTCCTAAATTGTATTTAGCTTGAGGGTTGTTTTGGCTTGGAAGTGGAGCTGGTATTTCCAACCCTCTCTGTCTTCTTTTTTTAATTTAGGTGGAATTATATCAGTTGTTTTCCTTTGATTTCATGTTTTCTTTATAAATTATAGCTTTAGATCACTGTAACTAATTTTGTCGACGCTCAAGATCAGAGGTAGTGACTTACTTAAAAGCACAGAGTCCTTTTTCTCTGAGCAGTGCATGGAGGTATTGATGAGATTGTTTCTAAAAACTGATCAGCAGTATAGCAACTCAGCCAATGCTAGCAAGTACTGCTGTCCTTAGAAATAGCAAACATTTTTTGTGAACATGTGTTTGTATTTCTTTATGGCCAGAGAACAGGGAGAATGTGTTTAAGTCTCTGGTTGAATACAATTATTGCTTCTCCAGCTGAACTGGTTGCTTAGATAAAGAAGTGCAAACAACATGAATTTGTGAGCAGTGACATTGGTAAACAACCCGCCCCTTTTTGCTTCTTCTGTTGACACAGATTTAGATTAGCCTAGTTGTCCCTATTTTTCATAAATAGGGACAACTGTCTTTCAGATATGTTTCTGATCTAGAAGTACCATAGTACTTCAGTAAATTGTAGTAATGCTGTACTAGAAATTGAACAGAGCTGTCCTGAGCCCTGACCTGACATTCTGGTGATTTAAATAGAAATAGCATCAAACTCTTTTGTTTGCACCAGTGTAACATAAACTGACTTGTCGACAAGTTGTGCAAAACCATTTATAGAACAGAATTTTTTGCTAGTGTAGCCATTTCATATGTGTAAGCTGTGTAGCTAGATGACTCTTTGCACTGATGGAGCAAAGTATTTTTAATTGCAAAATTAATTACAAGAATAGAGTGTTGCATTTAATTTCATCGTGTAAGATTGCTGAGAATGAGCAACCACATGGGTGAATATAGAATAGGAGTTAAAAAGAGGGACAGGAGAAAAAATGTAGTGGCAATTTGGGCTTGCTTTCTACTTTTTTTTTTTTGGCTGGTTGGGTCTTTTTTGTTGACATGTGAATGACACTTCTAATTGTCTTGGCTGCCTGCTCCGTCAGGCTGGGCTTGTCTCCCCAAGTGCCACTGTTTGGTGTTGCTGTGCATTCAATTCAAGTTGCATTCAATTATTTGCAGTCATTTGGGGTACAGCACACCTTCCAGATGATTCTTCATGCCACAGGTGTTGAAGTGGTTCCTTTTGTTTAGCAAGACAAAACTGAATTTTAATGAAAAATTTAATGTATTGGAAAATTACTCCAAATGGAGTAAAACTGCATTTTGCTAGCTAATTAAATGTGTTTTTCCTCCTTTAACATAAAAATATAATCTTTTATAGAGCTTGGTGTTGCTTGTCTTTCAAGGCCTTTGGGGGATGTATTTGCAGTTACTCTCTATCTTATTTTCTCTCCATTCAAGGTTTTGTTTCCAATGCAGACCAGTGTTCTCTATCACAAGGATTCCCGCTCTTCTCTTTTTGTTGTCTGGTTTCTTTGTGTTAAGGACTGTTGCTTTCCTTTGCAATGCATTGTACTTTTGTAGTATAAATCATCTTTGTTTCCTTGCACCATTGGAACATATAATCTAAGTTAAATCAGTCAGCAGTAAAACATTGGAGTTTTGCCTCATTCTAAGTTCTTGTGTTGGAGAAAATCTACAGAGTTCAACATTTTTGTTACATCTGTAATAGCTTGCCATGAGTTTTGATTTCGCCTTATAGCTATTTACTTGGAGAAATAAGAACACTGGGTAAGAGGTCCATTGAGAGACTTGGAACTGCCTCTAAGATATGAGATCTTCTATATCACCTGGTATACAAATGGGTGGCTTTTGGCAATGTGATTACTGGGGCAGAAAGGCTTTCAGGTAGCTCTTCTGGTAAAGTAATTGCTACCTCTAGTATTTCCTTTAAGATTACCAAAACATCTAGCACTTTATTCCATTTTTGGGGTATTCAAGTTTAGAGAATCTGACAGGGAAAAAAGAAAAAAAAAAGACTATATGGGAATCTCCCCCCTCTTTTGTGACTGTGATAGAGTAATTAATGTAGCTGTGCATGAGTTGCTGTTTTAATTAGTGTCCTGTTACCATACATGTAATGAGCGTAGACGGAAAGAATTCTAACCTTGCTATTACCATGTACATTAGGCTGAACGCTTCTCTGATGTCGGCTTGAGATTTGGGCCTTTTGAGCTTTAAAAAAAGAACACCTACTTGGGGCAGTGGTCAATTGAAGCAGAGTAGAGTATTTTTAACAGGGTGAAACACCATCTTTACTACCATTTTGAGCTTTTTATTACACCAGTATCAATCTGTTAAAGACCACCCTCTGATCAGCTGTGCAGGTTCAGACATTGCCAAATTATTAGTACCAGCCTGACCACAGCAACACTGCTTGTGTGAGTAATAATTTGTGTTGGAAGTGAGAATAAGGAAGCTGTCATGAGACTAGCAGGGTTTGTTTCATGGGGGTTTCATAACCAAGTTTTTCCTTTAACAAAAGGTGGCCAATGCAAGGGTATTTATAATTTCAAAATTGATTGTAACTGTGCTACCATATTGAAAGTCCTAGTAAACGTTTAGACTATGTTCTTCTTAATCATCCAGATTTTGCTAGACCCTGGATAAGGAATACAACAGACTTTGAATCCTAGTCACTTATTTTTAACGCAGGTGCATTTTTGCCCTGACCTGAAACATAAGATTTAATTTCTCATTGGATTTGAACTGGATTGTGGTCAAAAACTGGGGAAAAGGAGGAGGTACAGAGCAGAACAAAATAAATGGATGTCTCAAAGAAGTGGTGGATGGATTTCAGTAGCGGCAGTTGCGACTGTAGGACCTTTGTGGGGAAGACATAACTGTGCCACAGCTATATCAATGCCAAAACTCCTGTATTAAAAACTCAAGAGATTAATGTACATGAGCACTAGGGACCAGTTAGTATCCATGTGGTAGTCCTGTTCTTTTCTATGACTTTGGCATTTGCTTCTGGTACTTTGTCATCCCTCTAGGACTGCTGGATAGCTTTTAGTCACACTGGCTTACTCAGCATTGGAGAGCCCTTGCAGCTTTTTGGGGAAAAAACCCAGAGATTAAATATTAAATGTAGGACTCAAATCTTCTTTAACACTAGCTGAAGCTATTTGGATAGCATGCGAGTAAAAATATCTAGTGTTTGGCACTCTGTCTGAGCAAAGTCTTGAACATTTAAAGACTAATCATATACAATTCAATACTGGGAAATAAAAATAGAAGTGCTGTGCCTAGGTAGATCTTGTAAGTCAATGAAAAAGCCACAGATAGAATTGCTGCCCCTTGCTTTCCCTTCTCGCTTAGAACATCACCTGCAGTTTCTGGGAAAAGAAGAAAAACTACCAAAGAAAAGCTGAACAGGGCTATCAGTCCTGGCAGATCTCAGTGGAGAGAGTAGAGACAGGATAAAGGACCACCTCTTACTCAAGCTCAAGGGCTGATACTGTGAAATAATATTTATATGCTGAGATCTGTAGGTTGCATTAGGTCTAGTGACGTGGGAAAGCTATCAATTAGAGATAATTTCCATAACATATTTAAGAGATAACACTTTGCTGCTCTCATTTTTTTCTTTCACTTATAAATTCTCTATTAAGTTTAATTAAGCTTGTCTTGGACTCATGACCATATTCAATGTGATTTTTTTTTTTTCCTCATCCCCCAATTTAACAGCTAGCTTTGCTCATCAAGGAATTTTTCCCAAGTGTAACATGCTCTAGTTAAGAAGTTTCATTTTAAGCTATTCAACTACTAGTTCCTATAATGACTTAAAAATGCCTTCAGAATACAGAGCTAGGGCATGAATGAGTACAATTTTTCCAAATGAGTAAGTGCATATTCTCAATTTGCTGTGAATGCTTTATGCTTCCACAAAAAGCAGATACTTTAAATACAAGGTTTCTGGTGGAAAGCACTCAAAGCTTGTTTTGTATGCCATCTTAAGAGAAAGGGAAAAAGGGGCACTCGCTAAATGCTCACTTGTAAATTTGGATAATCATTGTAATTTTTGTTATAACAATTTGAGAAATCGACTTATTGTGTCTAGAATCACCATTAAGAGCTTTAATCTTGCATAGTAGTTAGAATAATCCTGCCAAAGGAACTGTTCTGGGTTGTTAGTTAAACCAAATTGCAGATGCTTGAATGCTGAAAAAAAGTTTCTTTTCTAACGGATTTTTCAGTTTCCTTTGGGAAAGGAAATCCAGTAAGGGATTTTTGATTCCTTGTGGATATTTCTGCTAGGACTCAGAACCTGATCTCTTTCTGTAGAGTCACATCCTTCCTATAGCAGGAAGTAGCATCTAATTCCACTGACTTTCAATAGTTTGCTTTGCTTTGTTGCTTGGTGAATTTCAGGCAGTGACCCGTAGTATGGGCTCATGTCCTTCATGTCTGATTAAATTTAGCTAAGAGACAAAAGATCCAGTAGCTGTGCAGATAGTCAACAACTGTGTAATGGGGGGCAGCATGCTAATAAAGCCCTTTTGCAAGTAGTGTTCTGTTCTTTTGAATATGTGGTTATTAATTTCCTGGTGGAAATTCTCAAGAGCACTTATCTGCCTTTTGAGTTCCTTACAAATATTAACTGATTTCTTCTGGCAAACCTTTAATAGGAGTTATTTTCAAATTTTTTTTCTGCACTGTAGATATTCTTTCTTGGAAATTTCTTGTTATTTCAGTAAAATACAACCTGTGAATTTTTCATTTGAATACCAAACATAGAAAGTGTTGAGTCATGACCTTGAAAAATTTACATTGTTACTTCCAATAATATCCTTGAATTCAAGTGCTTTTAAAGTTCTGAGTATTGTCTTTAACATTCTTTTGTAACATACAGTGATTTAAAGCTTCTGATGTTCACAGACTGAAAATTTGAATATTTTTTCTTATGTATAGTTTAATAGCACTGTGAAATAAGGAAGTGCAGTTATTCCCATTTCACAGACTGTTAAGTATCAGACTCTGCTAATGGATTTACATTGCTCTGGGATCTGAGCTGGCATCTCTGCTTCATAGCCCACTTCTGTATCCACTGTGCTATACCCTAAATTTCATCCAGTCTTTTAACACTAGCTGAAGTGCTTCAGCAAGAAAAGTCTAATCTTACTCTTCAGTCAATGGGTAATTGGAGATCTAGGGCTGTTACACTGCAATTAGAGATCTAGTTGTTTTAGATGTAACACAACTTATTACATTTAAAGTATGAGGTGGCTAAATGCAAATTAAACTTAATATTATATACTTTCTTATTGTTGTTGATGGCAGAGACACTTGTTCTCCTTTAGATTTAGCTCTGCTTAATACCTGAATTGCATCAGCAAGTACTCCAAAAACCAGCTTGCTTGTGAGGAACACAGACTGACAGCCAGTCATGGGCTAGAGCTATTAGTATAAGACCTTTGCCCTTGTCTTTTAGTACAGCTTTTGTTTAGTATAACTACAAGGACTCTGTATGAACGTTGCAGAATAGATCTGTCTAAATAAACAAGGAAGAAAGTAAATCCCTGTGACTCTGATGTAGTTCTGCAGGCCCCAGAGGCTCTTTGATTAAGTAAAACTGTCACCTACCAGTGTTATCTTTTCACTTTCATTTTACTCATTAGTCTTCAGTACTGCTAACAATAAGACATATTTAATGTGTATATTAAGTCACTTGTAGCCCTTTATCTGTAGATTGCTGGCTCTTGTCCAGCTGCTGTAAAAGTGATTAAAATGTGTTATTTCATGGCTGCTCAGTAGCTAAGACAGTCCAAGTCTTCTGCAGGTGTTTGAATGCCCACATCATCTTGGCTAAAAGCAGTCTTCATTCAGTTTCTGTGAAGTTCAGAGTCTGGTTCTTACATGTGGAAACAGGCCAGTGATGCTGCACCCTTCAACTCCCATCCCTACTCTGTCCTGTGTCCACTCTGTGCCTGTGAGGAGCTCCTTGGTCTTCCTAACTACCAGTCAAGGAACTTCTGCAGGCTGAATGTTACCTAATTATAATCCTTTGCAAATCAGGAAATACCTAACTTTTGCCTTTTAATAGTCAGGAATGATATCTCAGTTAAATTTTGCTGTGCTCCCACCGGTATGGAGGGTTTTTTAAATTGTTTAGGGTGCTCAGGGCTGCCTCGTGGAGTGTTCAGCATTCAGTCCTGCACTTGGGGGCTGCTGCTGTGAGATCAGAGAGCTGAGGCTGGCAAAGCTGGGTATTCATGCCTTGGATGGATCTTGGCTCCTGGCTCTTAGCAAAATTCCAGTTGAATCAAAGCTTCACAGCAGGAAGGCTGCAGGCACAAAGACACTCCACTTAAATTGACAATTTTACAATTTTCAGATTAGCTACCATGAATTTAGGATGGAAAACTGTGGAGCTTTTTAAAGAGACTTAGCCATTTTAACAACAAGGTAGGGCTTGGTCAACTAGCTAAGTTAAAATTTCTGGGCTTGTAGTTTTTATGACGAGATCCTGAGGATCTGGTTCTGAGCAGAACTCGTAATTACCTGTTCATCACCTTCTTAACTTTAAAGTGGCCAAGAAATGACCTTTTTTACATCAATTTTGATGTTAAAGTTCAGTTCATTTAATTTTATTCTTCTTTGGGTCTTGTAAGTGCAGTAATAGTTTTGTTTCTGTATCTTTCTGCTATGAGTTTTATAATTTCTCTTTGACTTCCAGCTAAGGGCTGGAATCATAGTTATTCAGGTGGAAGAAAAATGTATATGATCTGTCTGAATGCAGAAAGCATTATTAAGAATATGCATTATAAATACACCTTTTTTTTCTAGAAGCCCATGAAATTGCTTTACTGAAGGAAATTTTTTTTTCCTTGCAGTAGGAGTTACGAAGCAGTGTAGATTTTAGCACTCAATCTACTGTAGGATTAATTATAGTCCTAAACTCATCAGACTTTCAGGAAACAGAATCTGATCCCTGAAAAGAATGAATGGCTCCAAAGAGAGTGCAATTTGAGTATGTTAGTAAGACGTTGAAAAAGAAGAGCTTAGTCTCTCAGTATCTCACAGGATTAGGCTCTTTATTCTTATAAAGGATATGCATCTTGAACAGTGAAAGTGAATTCAGATCTGGCATGGTTGGGAGCAGCTAATATATTCAGAAGTCTGTTGAAAGGCATGAAGCTTAGTTTAAAAATAATGTAGATAAAGTTTTATTAATAGAGAAAGTATTGAAACATTTATAATATTTGCAAAAACATTTTAGTATATTAAGTTAAAAAAGTTATGTTGCTTATTGAACTTGATTATGCAAAGAAAAGCTCCAGTTTATAATATTCATTGAACCATTAAATGGAGTCCAGCAGGTGATTAAAATTAATAGGTCAGCATGAAACTTGGGTGGATACTGAGGAAAAGCCCAGGGTGACTTGTCAAAATGCCGTATCTATTTGTCAAGGTGAGTGGTGTAGCCCAATATTTTTAAAAATAGTCTTCCTATTTGGGCTTTATTGTGATTCATGCATGCTTGTAATATTTAAAGTGTTAGATTAGAAATAAATTGGAAACATGCATCTATCCTTTGTAACAATATACCATTAAATATTTTGTAGTTAGCTGCCAACAATTTTGATTTCTTCTTCAGTGGTGATATTTTCTTGGAGTAACAGGCAAGGTGTAATAAGTAAGTTATGTTTGCATTGAAGACCTACACAGAGGCTTGCCAGCTTGAGAGCTGTAGAAGAGGCTGTAGAGCCAAAGCAGACATACAGAAGATGAGAAAACGGCGAAATGTGTGCTGCGCTCAGTATAAGTGAACAAAATGGAACAGTGGGATCACAGTTCCCAGTTCTATATCAATAGATTGAGCTTTGTCAAATGAGAAATATGTAACATCAGGCCGGAGGCTGTGGTGGGTTGCATTTTTCCTCATTTATATATTTTGTTTCTGAGAAGAGTAGTGGAGTTCCTGAGTATGAATTGTTTTTAATCCATTTGCTTCAGAACAAATGGCAGATATGCCTGTTGGCTTGCACCACATTGTGCTACTGAGTTCTTGGTGCTCTTTTAGTGCAACACTAATGGAACACCTGCAGCACAGCAGGGAGCAGGCTGGGCCCCCACTGAAGTGATTATACTTTGCTGAAGGTTCTGATCCTAACTGGTGAGTGCTTTGGAGTCCTAGCTCCCTTGCCTTTCTCATTACAGCAGACAGCTTTCCTAGTTCTATTATATCTTGTTGCAACTAAGCCTTACGTACACGATGTCTGTAACTCCTTTGCATTCCAGGGACTTCTATTAAACTTTTGGTGTGGCTAATACATATATTTTGAATTAAAATGAGAGAGCACTGGAGAGACACTGAATGTTTTTATTATCATGTTCTAAGTTGGCAATCTGAAATGGCAACACATTGCAAAAAGCCTGACATAGTTTAATCCGTTAGTAACAAAAAAAAGCACACAGCTCCATATCTGGCTTTAACTGAATTCAAATGACAAGACTGGATTCTTATCACAGTTAAGCAAGTATGAGTCTGAAATAACTTTTCTGACAGTGTTATTGTGGATTTACACCAGCGTAATAGAGAATTGAATATGGATTTTGAATTTAAATCCTTTCACCTCTCAGTTAAATTTAAAAGTAATTTACCTGAGCCTTTTGCTATACCAGTTCTTAAGTCTGGATAGCTCATGCTACGTGCATGATCCTTCTGAGTGACAGCAAGAATACTATCAGGAAATTAGGCAAGGATGTTTAGAGATGTGGTTAGTAGTGACTTAACTCATGTTGAAACCTTCTCTCAATGCACCTGCACTCCACCTTAACTCCTTCTGAGTAACCACAATATTCCTTCCTAATGCAGTGAACTTCTTTTGTTTCAAATCACGTATATTGCATTCCACAGGAAACCACAGACCGTTGGTGTTAACGGGGGAGGTCGTGGTGGATTGATTATTGGTTTGACCTAATTAACTCCATGATGACTAAACAACAGTTAGTGGTAGGAATAGCTCACAAGTCTGTCTTTATTAAAGAAAGTAATTGGATTCAGACCATGTAAAATGGTTTGTCTTACCATTTAGATTCATCTTAGGACCCACCATGGCCCTTACTCTGTCTGTGATTCTGTCGTTCTGTAACCTGAGATGCCACATCTCACTGCTGGTGGAAGGTGAATATGAATCTTTTGAGACACAAATCCTGATGTCTTCCTGTTGACCTAGAGGGGTTTTTATAACTGCAGAACTGGTCTTCTGGCATAAGAGTGGGATGGTGTGATATTCTGAGATACAGAGCTGGACCTGGCCTTACCTTTTGCACAGTGTGGTATACTGTCTGGGTGAGGGACCATTGCAAATCCCTGCAGCTGTGCAGGAAAAAGAAGACCAAATTTGTTTCAGGAAATTCACCATTTTCATTGGTTGAAGTATTTCCCTTCTGAGGAAACAGGAAGACCCAAGTGTGGCTGTGGAGCTGCCTTGGCTCAGGTAATCTTGAGAGGATGAATTTATAGACATAGCAGTAAACCTGCTTTTGTTAAAACAAGTGACATGGACATGAGTAATGAAGAATGTGACCTTTCATGAATATTTAAACTTCATTATTTGGCTGCTTCATGCATGAAATACATATATTTATATACATACAATCCTTATTTTAAGAATTCTTATACAAATGTTCCTTAACTCTTAAGGAGCTCAGGAAAGACTTGCCCACAGCTTACCTACAACCTGCCTGAGTGTGCCTCTTATTTTCAGACATGTTTTCACTTATCTCCAGTATCTGTTTTATTCCCCATCTTTGTAAATCCTGTCCTTAAAAATCACCTGGGAAGGTACAATATTATCACTTTATCAGTTTAGCTCAGCTGAAATCCAGGATACTGTACATAGACACAAAAATCTGAGTTTATTGCTTCAGATATGCATTAGCCCCCAAACAGACTTAATGAAGTAAGGGTTCATTAGGCAGAGGTAGGGTAATTAGGAAGGGAATTATCTGTGTCTTGCAAAAGAAGCTTCCAAGCTTTCTCATTTTCTTTTTAAAGGTTCAGTATTGGTAAAGAAATAAACTAATTTCTGACTGAGAACATTATGCTTCTCCAAAAAATAATAAAAGTGTGGATTATGGTATACAATCTGTGCTTTATTAGGGGTAAAAGTAATACTGTGTAATTGTGTAGTTATTTTTTAATAGAACAAGATTATTTGTGAAAGTGACTGTTTTGAAACCAGAGAATTAAGGACAGAGGAGGGTGGGGGATTTTAGGAGTGTAGAGTATTTAGAGTTCCACATGAAGTCGTGGTGAGTTCTAAGTTTTCAGCACCAGTGAAACTCAAATTTGACCAACTAATCAGACAACCCAATAGCAGAATTCAATCTCTTCACCCTCTTGTCTATGCTCAGTCCCTTAGGCCACATGTATGTTCCAATAGCTATTAAATTACTAAAATAATAATTACAAATCCATATGGTAATTGGTTTTAGTTCTCTTTGATGTGGATTTTGGAGAATTATGGGTTGGTGCCAAGTGTCTTGGGAGGTCATGGATGGACTCATGGGGCTGTCACCATGGCAACACTGAGGGATGCAGAATTTCCAAGCAATGGATTTACAAAGGAGAGGGAAAAGAGGACTCTTGTGCATTGTTCAGGCTGTCAATACCTGTTCAAACACAGGGAATTGAATGTTTCTTAATACAATTATTATTGTATTGATTCAGCATAATAATGATGCAGTAAAAACTACTGATTAGCAGCTGAAATTTAGAAATAACCACTCTGCTCTATCCCAATTTTCTTAGCAATTGCTATTCTGTCTGTCCTGTGACTGCTGCAGTGTGTCTGCAGCTAGAGAAAGTAGAAAGCACTGGAAAAGTCATGTGTTTGTGATTTCATTTGTATTTTGATAGTGCGCAAGTGGTCAAGTCTTCAAGTGATCACCTTTTTCCTACTGGAATGGTCAACCATGTTTAGAGGTGGGCAGGAACTCCTTGACAAAACCTTGTCTTCAAAGGCACCAGTTTATTGAAGCCTAAATATTTACATGCATTTTACATGCATTTACAAGCTTTCAGTAAAATGCAAGTATGAACTTTCTACTTTTCTAATTTCCAGGATACTTTGCCTCTAATTTTAATCCTCTAGTCTGCTTCCTGAGCTGGGAAGATGGGAATGTGGGAGAACCTAAGCTCCAAAGAGGGCTTTTGTGGATTCTACTCTGGCTCTGGAGCTGGAGGCTCCAAAACCCACCCCCAACCCCTGTGACAAGTGTGTAAGTGCTCCCAGCTTACTGATGGGATGCAACTCTGGAGCTGGTGGACTGCAGAAGTATCAGTAATCCTGCCTGGGGTCACAGACATGTCATGTTCCTACACTGTTGGTCCCAGGGTGTTGCAAAATGTGGCTGTCTTCCATCTCAGTTACTGGCTGTGTTTGAATAGAATATTTTTTTTTCTCCTCTGAGGACTTTCAAAAAGTCTAATTTCTGTTGTGTGTGGGAATACATTTTGTTGTGGTTCTGCACACAGATCTGTTTTCCCCTAAGCCAGGTTTCTTTGTTCTGCCTTCTGCACTATCTGCTCTGAGGGAAAGGCAGAGAGGGGGAGGAAGTGAGCACAGCTATAACTTCATCTTTGTAAGTGGGAACTCCCATGTCACGGTAAATCTCTTAAAAAAATTAAAACAAGAAAGTGGGCAAGTAGGGTAGAAGCTCCCATTTACTAGCTTTGGGTTTGGAGTTTCCCTGTGCTTCAATAAAAATTCAAGCCCAGCCACAAAATGTAAGGAAAAACTTATTGCAGAATGTGTGTTGACATCTTCCTTATTTTATTTATTCACACAATGCTGTGCTTGTCAATCTGCAATGAATAACTTTTGTTACTGTAAATCTAAATGGTGACTCTAATGTTTTCTTTGTTTTGCTTCTGTTGCTTTAGATTTCGCTCTTTGTAGTGAGCTCTATATCTCTAGAAACCAGCCAAGAATTGTTTATCTGAAATTCCCCATTATGAAGATAATGTGCAGTTTTAAAGTGCACTGTATTTAGAGATATTTGGACCAGTGATTATCTACACATTAAAGGCATAAAAGAAGAAAATGAAGAGATAAACACTGCAGGAGGTATATAAATGGACACTTAAAGGCTTTAAAATAGCCCTTCTTGCTTTCATATTCATATGCCTTAGCATTTTTACAACTTACAGCTGGCAAAATGGTTGTCATAGAATGTTTTGCCAATTGTTAAATCCATCTAACCCTCTGATGAAGCCTCCTAAACTAGTAAACATTAAGTCCTCTAGAAAGCATATTTGGCAGGACACAGACTGTTTTTACTTCTGTGCACAGAGCTGTCACCTCTTTATTTGCCTTTCTGTTTGTCATGCATTCTCTGAAATCTCCCTATTATAAAGCTAATGGTAGAGGAATTTTGCTTCAGTGAAACCTTGGAAGTATCAAATGTTGCCCTAATGCTCTAATCCTGAGCATAATGTGTACCCCAATGTGAATTGGGATATGCAGGTGCTGGAGATAGTCACTGCTAGTTTCATCTGCTTTGTAGGAAAGAAAACCATTGGCCTTTGAAATGACTACTATAGAGACTTAGATTTTAGAAAGAATCCCATGTGAGTCTGTGGAATCATAAATAAGGCAAGAAGAGATTGAGTAGTTGGAGCCTTTCAATCTGTTGGGTATGATACAAGACCAAGCTTACTCTCTTCTGATAGATATTTGCTTAGTGTGCTCTGAAAACATCCAAAGATGGTAGTTCGACAAAGCTTTCATAAAGTCTGCGTGTGCTTGTCACTGGAAAGTTGTATTTCCCCCTCAAGTCTTTTCTGCTTGGCCCCTGATGCTTTTTAAGACATCACTTCTCTTTCCATATTCAGAGCAACTAGAGAGATTAAAACACCACCTTTCTTTTTATGACTGTCCTTGGTATATTTCAAGAATGTTATTCTGCCTCCCTTCAGTCTGAGCTGTGTTCTGATTTTCCTATTTTTTTTATCAAGTTTTCTAGATTTGATCATGCTTGTTTTTGCGTCTTAATACCTTTTGGGATG
Organism: Passer montanus; assembly: GCF_014805655.1. Taxonomy (NCBI): domain Eukaryota; kingdom Metazoa; phylum Chordata; class Aves; order Passeriformes; family Passeridae; genus Passer; species Passer montanus. Next base: position 8,130,697 of record NW_024363160.1, on the reverse strand, counting down.
TCCACATCTTTCCTGAACTACCATGCTCAAAACTGTGCAGCACTCCAGAACAGATTTTACCCATGCACAGATAAGCAGGAGATTGATGAATTTTGTGAATCTCAAAGATGCTAGTCCCCATTTACACATGCCAGGTAAGGTGAAACTGTTGGTGTCAGGAGGAGGGAAAGAGGACCTCTTAAAGGCCAAATGTCTTTCACCTTTCTCAAATGAGTGGGCCATCAAACAGCATCGGGCTAATTGCATGAGTAAGACATGCAGGGTTCTGACTTCAATAAATGCTATCATTTTATGTCATCTCAACATTTTAAAATACATTGAGAGAGTTTTAATGCAATTTCCTATCTGATTTTAATTTAATATAGTTTCACATCTGGCTAGGTAGAGATAAGTATGCTGGTTATTTCAAAGTTTACCAAGTTGCTAGCTCAGTATTTTGCAACCAGGGTTTCATAGCAGTCATCATAACACTGGAGTTCTAACAAACTGGAGTATGCAGCTGTAGCCCATGGAGAATCACATTAGCATTTCTGCATTGCTAATTCTGACAATGGTAACATACTTCATTTTGATAAGAATATCATTAACGTGGCACAGGCCTGTGTCCTAGTTTCACATTGCTTTAATATTAATGGCGACATGCCTGAGACCAGATCACATCTAAATGCCACTAGAATTGGTTGGTGGACCAAGATGAGAATAAATTATTCACATACAAACAAGTTAATTAATGATTTTATATAAGACATTTAACTTTTGGGAATGGCACTTGTATACCTGACAAGAAATACTAAATGTGTCTGGCAGGAGAAAACTGCAATGTTGCTGATTTTTTTTTTTTTTGCCAATCTACAGGAATAACAGATGTCTATTTAGCCTTTTTTATGTAAAGACAATTTAAATCTAACCTCAGACTGTAAATATCAAAGCTATTTTAAACAAAACAGGAGTGGTTTTTTATTAATTCAGGGAAAGGTCACCTATAAATATTTCATTAGCAAATTCATTAATTTCGATTACACATAAATTGTGTCTAATCCAATCACTCTTCATCTCGACTACAATTAAAACATAAAATGTGCTGAATCCACTCTGGAATATGCAAAGCTAACAATTAATAATCTAATATTTCAAATTAATTTTACAGTGTTGCTGTTTATATGAAATACATTGAAATTAATAGGGACAGGTCAATTCCTATTCAGTCTTGCTAGTCTTGTAAAGATGTGATTGGCCTGAATATTATATTTGGCTGGGTTTTTTTTTTCAATTTTCCTTTGATGTAATGCTACACATTATGCAAAGAGGCAAAATAATGATAGAAAGGTTTTCTGTGTTAGGAAGTCTAACAGAAGATGAAATACTGAAGACCTGTGAATGAAAGACATGACAGGCTTCTTTCTTGTACACCTCCCAGCACCCTCTATGTTTTTAGTCTGAATGAGTTATTAGTCTCTCCCTGAGCTCCCTTCATCTGAGTGACAAACTGCATGTATAAGATATCAGGAATGTGGATCATAATGTAGAATTAGCCTATTGAATTTATGCATCTGTGTTCAGGTCTGGGGGTTTTTTTGTGTTCAGATTTAGTGTTTAGATTTTCTCAGTCTGACTCTCACGTGTAGCTGTCACTGAACTGTCACCATTGCCTGGATAAGTGTTTTAATTCACTCTGTGCCCAAGAAAGTGGGAATGTCAAATACTACAGTTTTGGGAAGGCCAGCTCTGGACTGCAGGTCCATCCCCAAAGTTCTCAGCTTAAGAGCTTGGGGAGACTGTTCTAGAAGCCATCTGAACTATTTTTAACAAGAAAGAGGCTTGTTAAAATTCTTAAAATGAAGCGTACATTGTCTTTTCAGTGATCAGCTTTGACATAAATATTTAACTTTGCCAGCAGCATAGTCTGTAAAGTCCTGTTGGACAGGACTTATATTCCTGAGCTTTGAGTTGCAAATGGCTGCCTGTATTCAATGACTTGTCTTGCTACACTCAGAAATATCTGTAGACAAATGAAAGCAGTTCCAGAGGTCTCCTCTAGCTTCATATGTATTGCTTAGTTATGCACAAATGTGTATGCTGATTATGGCAATAATTTCTCATTAGGATGTTGATATTTCAATCTTTCTGAATTAGGAAAAGAGTAGTGATGCAAAGGAGAAATAAAAATAACTGTCAGTTAAGCCATACAAATACCTTAAGAAGTATATACTAATATTGCACAAATCTTGATTCAGCCAGCAAAGTGTAAAAAATAAACATGAAGTATGTCATGAGAAGTAAATCAGATTAAAAAAAAATCAGGTTTAATGTTTTAGAATGAGATTAGTGCAGGGAAGAAGACTTTTAAATATGATTATAAGCTATCTCTTATGGGTTATTTACTTGATTTGGGATGTTGAGGAGAATGTGATATTAATCTTTAATGTAGCTTAAATTTTGTGGAAGAAGTTCAAATAGTTATGACACTAAGAGTAGAAAAATATGCTTTGTCCTGTATGTAATTTAAAAATTGTGTTTGGCATAGGTTAAAATCACTGCAATTATTTTTATTCAATACTTGCATAAAAGGTAGCTGAGCTGAAAGACTGAAAAGTGTGATGAGGTCTCAAGTACATGTTTTAGGTCTGGGAGACTGATACCTGCACAGTGTATCTGTCTACAAACAGAAACCAACATAAAGTTTTTTCTTAGTCTAGAGTCTTGATATAACTGGAACTATTTTGGTTGGAAATGTGAACTGTTTCACTTGGAAGCATACTTGATGATCTTGTTTCTTGTGTAGTTGAAGACTCCAGCTCCAGAAAAGTAAAAACTCAACCCTACCAAAACTTAGGTGAATATTTGTTGATAACTTTACGATGATTTGTGAACTGACTGAATCTAACTTGAAAGGCCTGAAAGTATGATGATCAGGCCTGGGCTGTCTCTAACTACAGAACTAAAGTGGACACAGCTCATCTGTGGTTGTACATATAGAATTTCTTCTCTTCTGACTGCAGCTTTTGTCTGTATAGTTTACTTCAATAATGGACAATTACTCTCCTGAAAGCACTTACAGTTAAAAAAATGCCAGAAATATTCTTTGAGATGAGTTTTTTTATAGGCCAAGGTACCACATCCAGCTGAGTAGATTTGTCTGTAAGTCATCCTCAAAATCCAACCCTATTTAGTTTTTAATCTAAATTACATCTTCAACTGAACATAGAAATTTGAGATTTTGGTTTTGCTAAAACATTAGCATAGTAAATAGATTGCCTCTTTCTTCCTCAGCTAGAGGGCCTGACGGGAAGCATGAAGGTGAGAATGGTGAGCCCAAGAATAAACCAGGTTCTAGTTTATTTTTAAGAGTACTCAAAGTTATGTAGTGCAAATATGAGTTAACTGAATAAGTTAATGACTTCAAAACTTGTTTTACTCTTTACATGTGTAAGAGACAATATCTAGAGGAAAACAACAAATTTATCTAGTCAGGGATGTTAATTTAGTTATCTATTGACTTCAGCTGGCACAGTGTTTGTCTGCAGATTAGAATAGTCTTGGTGAAAGTCTGTTTAAAGGGACAGAAAGGGGAGTTCAATGTGCTGCTTGTAAATTTAACAGCTTTTTCTGTTCTGGGTAATGTCTTGTGTCAAATTACGTCCTCCAGTGTGCTTCTGACAGCAGGAGCCAATGCAGGATCTCTAGAAGGTGTGGTGAAGAACTGTGTACATTAAGGAACTGCATTATTTTGAGAGGGATTGTTCTGGGTTATCTCTAAGGAAGAATCTGTCTGTACATGTCATGCTAGGCTGCTCAATGGTGAGATAAACATTCTGTCAGGCTGAGGAGGCTTCAGTCACATTTCAGGTGAGTAACCAGTGCAGGTTCTAGTGTTGTTTAGACTGATGAAAAGACTGATAACTTTTTTTTTTGAAGGGATACAGCAGGAAGACTGAGGAATGCCCTTTTGTTTAAACTACATAACTGTGCAGCAGGTGTTGTATCATTGGATCTGTAATAAATCATTGATACATGCCCAGGAGGAGGGAGATTTGGAGTTTAGACCCAGAATGGGTATACTAAGGCTGAAAGCAGAAATAGCCTGGGGTGAAGGATGATGTTTTTTGTAGCTTTGATCAGCACAATTTTTTTGGTCTACACTACAAAATTTTGCCAGTGTAAGAAGCTGCATGGTTAGATCATTTGTGCAGTGTAATGGCTGATATTCTGTGCTGTTGTTCATGAAAAAGTTGCATTCTACAGGTAGTAAAAAGCAAAATGTTTTTTCTGTGCTTTCTCAATGGAGAAATTAAGCATTTTTCTTTGAAGTTCTACTGAGTGGTCAGCACTCTGTAACTTTTGCTCATCATCAACATCTGTGTTCTCTTCAGTAGCCAACATAGCCAACGTTTGTCATATATTTCCTCAGTGGATCCTTTCTCCTCAGCTAATGAAACAAGGTGCAGTACATTTCGAGAGTATATCTCAGTCATTTTCCTGTCTCTGGTGATTGAAGCTTTCCAGTTTTGTTTTTTAACCAGGTTCCTTAAAAGGAATGTTGTCTGTGTCAGACAAGTTGATATCAAAGCAGTAACCTCTGTTCTAGGAAGAGAAAGTAGCAAGACCTGTGAATTCTTGTAGCTATTCAGAAAGTTCATGCCCAAATTCCAAACCACATTCCCAGTCTAGGTTGATTTTTTTTCTCCTCAGCCTTCTCTTGTACCACCACCAATGCTGTCATAACCACAAGTGTCATCTTGCAGTGTTACAAGTTCTTAAACTTGAAGAGATGAGACCTTGCACCTGATTTGCTATTTCATGAAAATCGGTAACAGACAGCAAGGAAAGAGCTTGATTAGCTCACAGTACCATATTCTGCAGAGGAGATGTGTTGTGGTGATCTTTCCTAGTTGGCAACCGCTGAGCAGTGAGGGCGGCGCATCCATCTGTGTCTCACTGCTGTGGTCTAGGCAAGATAGGATAAAAATGTGAGCAGCATGAGTCATGTCAAGAGTCATCCATGTGCAGTGGCCAACCCTGGGTTTCTAGGAAGGGTGGAAAAAGATTATTTGCTACTATAGGGAATATTAGTTTCAGGAAAGAAACCAGGATTGCGTATCCAAAAAGGTAACCAAAGGACACTATGTAAAGTCTGTTCTTTCAGTTTCATGCAGGGGAGTCTGAGAAAGGCAATCTTAAAACTTTTCTTTCTTTGCTTCTAAATAGTTTAGGCTCTCACTATATCTCTTCAGAGAAGATGTGTACTTTTTTCCTCTTGTGAAGAAAACAGTAGTGTGAAAAAAAAGTACTATTATGAAAAGTTGTCAATGGTCCACAAGTTATTTTACATTTTTGAACATGCAAAAATTTTGAATAAAGTCACTATTGTCTCTGTTGTTGTTCCAAAAGAAAAACAAATTCTCATGTTGGTGGTGTTGAAAAGATACTTTAAAGACTCTTAGTATTTTATAAATATGTAAACATTGCTACCTAAAAATAAATCTGTTTCTGATTTTTAAATACAGCTGTAAGTACATCGGACAGTGTTTGTTAGAGAATATCAGATATTGTGTCATTCTCTGCTCTTACCATGAAGAAACTAAATGCGGGTTCAATGAGATTTAGTGTTTTGTCTCTACCCCTGCCTTCAGGAAGGCATTCAGACATCATATTCTCAGCTGACCACACTAAATCATTGTAATTTTTTCTACAGGATTAGATAATTGGAAGATAAGAATAAAACCAGCTTTCACCTGCAGTGAAAGCAGCAGTGCCTTCATTACACTTGTATCAACCCTGAACTTGTGTTTGAGAGAGATTAAGGAAAGTAAATTCATAGGAATTTTTGTGTGATATAAAGTAAGCAACAATGGAAAAAATCAACACAAGAAAGTGAAATTAATTTTTTTTTAGACTGACAATAATTAATAATAAATATGAATTTCTCTACCAGAGAGTCAGCTTGATATTAGGTGATGATACAAACATGTACTGAGCAGTTAGACAAAATCAGCAGCAGCAGCAATGGGAGTCTCCATGGTGACAGAAAAGCTAACAACAGATCAGTTATGTAAAAGGAAAACTAATGCTTTTTGTTGCCTTTAAAAGAAAGGACTTTCTAACCATTTGATCTGTTTTGAACTTCTATTTGCCTTTGAACTGAGAATGCAGTACATTTGTACTCTTTTTTCTTTCTTACATTCCCTCATCTTCCTCCTCCACATTGCTTTATCAAGACCCTGTCTGGCAGACTGTTGAATTGTGCTTTACAAGTACATTTACTGTTGGATTTCAGATAATCTACTAAAAATCTTGAAACATTTTCTAATTTGGAGAGAAGGTTTTCTCTTTAGGCTGTAATCACATATTTGTGGAAAAAGTGAGGGGTCTCAGAGCTTACAAACAGGGGAATCTGAAAATAACTATTTAAATCCATCTAGAAGCATGCTAAATATTTGAAATTATTCATGTCATAACTGAATACAGCACACTTTGTGCCTTTTCAAGAGTGTTTTGCTAGAAGCAAGTAAATGAAGTGAAAAACCTGTGTGCAGTTTTGGCCTCTTGGCAGTAGTGAACTGCCCATGACTTAAGAAGTTGCACTACCAATGCACAAGGTAATTCTGAGGTTATTATTTCATTGCAAAGTGCACGACTGGATGGTGCAATGTGATGCTGATAGGACTGTTTAATGGCACTACTTCATCCTGTTCCCACATACTTGCATAAATTGTTTGAGTGGAGCATCATTTCTGGTTGATGGATTCTTAGGCTCTGCTATATGACAGCAGTGCAATCCTGGAAATCAAAATTATTTCCTTTATCTGATAATAAAGGACAGGCCTGCCTCTAAATAGACGCAAATTAGGCACACTGCTTATGGTGGACCAAAGCAGACAGACCACTTTATCTAATCAGGAACGCTAAAAAGTCAGGTTGTCAGCTAGTGTTACCATTACCTTCAATTAATGGGCGAATGAGGTGTTACCTACTGCTAAAGGAGGGACAGAGATCCTCACAGAGGTTACTTCAGTTACCTTTTATATTCCAACAAATGCCTGCTGCTTCTCCCTCTTCTCTGTTCCCAACAACCATTTACCTAAAAAGGAATAGCCCAGTCCTCACCCAGCTCATAAGGCTTCTTCCTTCCTGGCAGGCTTATGTTATCTGCCTCAAAACCTTAAGCTGGCTCTTAGAGTCTTGTCTCTGTCTTACTGACTGCAACAGTGTCATTGTTTGTCATTTTAATAGCAAAGACAAATTGTTCTAGACAAATAATAATTTTATCTTTATTGCTCTAACCTAGCTGGAAATATCAGTTGAACTAGGAACACCAGGTTTTGACCTCAAATACCAAAGGCAAAAATTATTACAAATGCAGCTTTCAAAACTGCCGTTACTCTCCCTGCACCTCTGCTTGGAAGAAGTTCAAGGCAGGAATTTATATGGATGCAGAGATATCCTGCAGCATAACTAACTAGCACAACTCTTTCCTAACCATTTCTAAGTTCATACTTGTGTTTTCGTCCGCAATTTTGCAGCAGCTTGATTAATTTTCTATTTTTTTTCCTATAGATATCTGTTCCTTCCAATCCACTGTTGTGAAAGAGGTCTTACATCAATGCACCACAAGTCCTAGGATCATTATTACCTGAAAATTCGTGTCTTACTCTGGCTAAGGTTCTCTCTCCACAGCTAGTATTGAGCACCTTAGATGTTTCTCTCTCTCTCATATGCTGGCATGGGATTTTTCTCAGTCTGCCAAAGTTACAGGCTGAGGCCTGAACACTGCCTTGCAAGACACTCAGGAAAATGTTTATTAATTTATTTACCCACTGGTGAAATCTGTTCTATTTGAAATCTGCATGTTCTGTTTGTGGTCCAGCCAGGAGATATCTCTGCCTAGCCATTCCCAAGGAATATTTGTGTTTCTAGAGTGAGCTAGAGGTCAGCTGGTTGCCTTGGGAGAAGAATATTGTGACATTGTAATTAATTATCACACATATGAATCACAGTTAGTCCTCAGGGAAGTGTGACTACAAAAAGGAATTCCTAAGGGAAAATGGGTACATACTTATAAATCCATTTGGAGATGGTCCTCAGTCAGTGAAATGGATTTATGAGAAGATCACAGCTGAGAATTGTATCCAACTGTCCAAGCATCCCCACAGCTTTTTAACTAGATGGGACGAAAGGAAAGCTCTGGGGGACAAAGTGAAAAATAGATGGCTTTAACTGAACTCTTTTATATCTTTGTAAACAGGAAATTTTTAAAAATTCTCTTTCAGATCTGAAATAGATAATTACACCATAATTTGTAAATACATAGTTGATAAGATACTTTTATTATTTGGTTTTTATTTTAATAAATTAAAAAAGGTGATTGGATGCAGTAGCATTACACGGAGACTGAAATATCCTGGAACAGTATCCTGCTAGTAAACTGTCATGTCACACAAGCTCAGAAATATTGAGTGTTAGTGTTCTCTGAAGGTGTGTGGTCTGTTTCAACATCTGGTAGAACAGATTTCTTTTTTTGGGAGAGAGAAGGACAAACATTAGCCAGAGAAGAGCTGTGAAGAATGTAGGAAAATTCTTTATCCCTTGGGATCTCCTACATATCACTAATTAGGTGATGTATTACAAATGTGGTGTGGATAACTGTATTTTATCATCAGCGAAATTAGTGAGTCCTATCTAAGTGACTGCTAGACTATTCTGTCTACTCGTAGGTGTATGGGAAGAGCAGTGAAACTAGTCAAAATCACCACAACTGTCTGGGGCTTGTTCATAAGAATAATGAAAGTAGTATCTGTCCAAGGACAAACAAGGACTTTGAGGTGTACTTAGGGCTTTCACAAAATGGAGTGGGTGTGCAAACTTTAAAGCTATCAGGATTGTTCTTAAGAACAGAGCGCAGCAGAACTGGGTGCAAGAAGAGTGGACAATGTCTTGCCATGTGTCTCTCAGTTTGAAGGTACTGGCAACACAACTTATACTGACAATGACTTTGTGTGGAAAAGCTGTGACTTTGAATGCCATATCAACCTCTCTCTCAAAGAATGGGTAATGAAAGTAATTTTAAAAAAAATTAAGTATGCAGTTATAATTTCTGATGAACTTCCACTTTTTAAAATGTGAATTTATTTTTTTTTAGTGTCTAAAGTTAAAATTCTATGAATACACTTACAGACTAGTATAAATATTTGGTCACTTTTCAATTTTAAGGGCACTGACATAAAAGGGACCAAGCAAAAGGTCTGGAAAAGTAAAACAATGGCAAAACAATGTGACATTGGTATAAACTGACTGATGTTCTCAACATCATTATGGCTAAATAAACATTTCAGTAACATTTTCTGCCATCTTTTTGCTGTGTCACACATACAAGGCAATCTTCTCTGCAAACTCTGATCAACTTCAGAGCTCTGTGCTGAGTCCTTGAGTTTGCCATTGCTGACATGTAAGAGACAAGACTGAAACAGCTTAATGTGCAAGTATAGTCTCCATTCAGATACAGTAAAGATTTTGGAAGGTATCTGATGGATGTCTGTGATCATCCTCTCCATAGTCTTGTACTTGAAATCACTATTTTCTTGTGCTATATTGATTGGTTTTCTTTTTTTTTTTTATCAGCTGCAATATTTTTTATATTCAGGTAACTTGACACTAGAATCTCATTTATTTTCTGCTAATGTTGTTGGTGATTATTGTGAAGACTGACAGTAGTAGTGCCTTGAGCTCTAATTATCTTGTTGTAGACATTCAAAAATATTTGAAACAACTTTTATGAAAAGGAGTGAATTAATGTTTTCTGCAACATATAACCTTTCTGATTACAGTTGACAAGTAATTTGCTTAGATCATGCAAGAAATTCCAATACTTTTGTGTAGCTCTGCTCACAAATAGAAGCAAATGAATGTGATGCTCAAGAAAGTACAAATAGTTTTCTTAATGACAAACATCATGTGATGATAGAGTTATTTCAGCTCTTTGACTGTCATGACTTGATAGACTATTCATCAAAATTGACACTTGGAATAGAATACTATTTGGAGAGAAAATTTAATCATTCTTGAATGACCACCAATATTGTTCTTAAGATAAATCAGAGGTTGAGTAGGTTCAGAAACTTATCAGAAATCAACATTTTTGGTCTGTACAGGATATGCTGGGAATTTATACGTTCTCAGAGTGTACTTCACCTCTGAGAACAAAGTCCAGCTGAGAACTTTAATCTAGTTTAATTTTCAAGTTTGACTTTTCTTCCCAGAAGATATCTCTGTTCAAGCCAGCATAACTTGAAGAAGAATTTTCAAAGCTTATGCCTGACCAAGATTACTTTCCTATATCTAGGCAAATATTTCTAATGAACTGCTTCTGTGTCAAAAGGAGATGATGCCATGCCTTTTAATTTGGTGACCCAGAAAACTCTGTGATGTTGATGTGACCCAAGGGCTTGTGCATTAAAATTAATCTCTGACAGACCCTGCATATTAACATGATACTTGATACCTTGTCATAATAGTTTCAGACTTCATACTTTTCATGCTGTTCATCTGATCCTTCCTGGAGAGCAGAGTTCATGGCTGGGAAGAGCATCCTTAAAGGAAATGTAAGTGTGCAGCATGAGTGTTGCAAACCAGGACAAAATTGCTTTCATCTCTGTAAAAGTGCATACTTCTGGTTGCTGAAATTACATAATGGATATTTGTAAATTTGAATAAATATCAGCTATAGATGATTGACCTTCTCCTGCTGTTTAAAATGTTTAATTAGCAGGATGGTTGTTGCAAGTTTTCCTTTAACAAGCATTTATGGCATTGTTCTGCAATCCAATTTGTAGTTGATGTCTATTTTCCTACCGCTGCCAACCTAGACATCCTAGTAGAGTTTTGGTTGGAAGGTGCCTTTCTTTCCACTTTTGTACTGTGGACCTACAAGATGCGTAAGGAAACAAATGTGAACAGAGCCTACCCATTTCTAGTAGGAGTAGCACAGAACTGTACTCCTAATTTGGCAGCAGGAACTAAGTTCAGCTCACTGATAAAGCATAGAATTAACTCCCCATAATGAACAGCATCTTGGTTTGATGCCTGCTCACTGAACCGAACAGCTCACAGTGTCAGAGCAACATCAGCCTCTAAGTACACAGGGGAAGGACCGAGTGTGCCTTAGATGCCTGCACACCCACAGCCTAAAGCCAGTACTGTGTGCTCAGCCCATATTCATGCTCAGGATGGCTGTGGCATTAGTTGGGAGTTGCTTATCATTATTAGTTGAGCTGCTCTCAGCAGGTGTGCAAGTATCAGCTTGCTAATTCAAGTGGCAGGAGGATTCATGGTGGTATCTTTACAAGAAGGTTGAAATGGTAGTGGAGAACCCCTTGATACTGACTTTTTGGGATTCCAAATATTGCAGAACTGTGTGATACCCTTCCTTCTGCATTGATTTTGTCTGCACAGCCAAGCGGTAGACTGGCACGCTGTGTGCATATAGACCAAAGAGGATGAGCTGTTGCAACAAGTTCCCCATGCAGTGCTCAAGCTCCTTTACCCTGGGAAGGCAGCGTGGATCTTGGCCTCTAAGCTTTACTAATGCATTAGTCTTTGGGCACTCATGATCTTGTAGGATTTGTGGTGAGCATTTAAAAAGACAAAGCTAGGTGACATTCTGTCAGGCTATTGTGTGGTACATTCTTCCATATGAAATTGAAGCTTAGCCATTACATAAAGATTGCATTGTAAAAGACAATCCCAATGTTCCTTGTTATTTCTGGTGGGTGTTTAAAGATACATAAGAAAACCATTATGTTAACACATAACAGCAGATTGGAGATTTTATTTTGGGATTGTTTGCTTTGTTTAGCAATTCTTTTATACTTGGAAAATATCTTATGAAAGAGTTTAAGGACTTCTGTTTATTTTTACCATTGCAGAGGATGTCTGGAGGAGTGTTTTCAAGAAGAAAACTTACAGTTTTGAAAGTTCAAGTCAAAATACAGCTGAGTCACCATATTTTTACTTGTCACATGTAAGTCCATCTGAGAAATAAAATAATAAATTATATATTATAATATCTATTATATAATATATAATAAATAATAAAATTATTTAAAACAAACCCCCAAAACAGTGGTGTCTTAACTGTATTTGTTTTTGGAAGGGACTGATCACTCAAAATGGTAGAAACAGCATTCTGATCCCTATTGTGCTCCAGAATCCCTGTGCACAGGTGTAGAGGGTGAGATACAGTCATCATCATTCCCTCCTCAGAGGTGAATCCAGTGTGCAGTTGGGTGGGTACACGCTGGGAGAGTAGAGTGTGCTGGCTACACTCCATCTCATAATCCACAAGTTTTGTTTCTTAGCATTCTGTGAACTTGTGAGGGCTGTAACTCAGGTGACTTATTGGTATCTATTGATTATGATCTTTGTGCAGTAATGATCTGTATTCACTTACATGGGACTATCATTCATTTCCTTTTTATGCAAGTGAAATACATTTTCATAATTTAATCTTTTATGTCAGTTTCCATGATCTATTATTGTTGTGAACTGTAAATCTATGATACACAAAGATGACGTTAGTTTTTAAATGAGAAAATCAGCTTATTTTTGGAATGAAGAGCCTAATAACTTTGAGAATGAAGTGAACAAATCAAGCACTGGAAAGCTGAGATGCCAACATCAAACAATATAATGAACTGAGCAATCATTCTAGGAACAGCAAAAGAACAGATAAGAGTGAAGTTTATCTTTGCCCCAGGGAAGCAATGTGAAACAAAATACAGGATTGCCTGTTTTCATTAGTTAAAAAAAAAATCTCAAAAAAACAGAGCAAAATAAAAGAAAACACCTTATCAGTAGTAGAAAAGAAAATTTGGGTTGCTTTTTAGATTCAATTTCCTGAGATCAGAAAAAAAGTATATTAAAGTTAGCACTTGGTGCTAACAGTGAACAGTCTTTATTTACTTTTGTTAAAATTATGAGATTGTCACACTGAACTTTTATTAGTAGATTCTATAGCTATTTGCTGTATCTCCACAGTTGTATGTCAGAAGAAACTTTAGAGATGAAAGAATGTAGTACCTGGTGAATTAGTTAGATGGACTGATGGATTTTATGTCCAGATCACTGAGAATCTGCAAAATCATGTAAGTAATGTTTTAATGCAGGAAAACTGTGCAAGGATGAGTTTTGACAAAATTTCTCTGAAACCTAGAATTCAGACTTAAATCACTGGTTTTTATGTTCCTGGGTCCGAACTAAAGAAACGGTTTACACAAACCTCTGAAGGAAAAGCCATATTCATTCCCATAATGGTGCTTCTTCACTGCACTCCTGTCTTGCTGACTGGTGACACACGTGTCTGAGCTCTGCTGTAGCTTCCAAGCTACAGCAGGTATCTCTGTAGTAGACCATGTCTAAACATCATAATTAAATCTGCACTGCACAGCCAAGCAGGCTCCTGAAAGTGCTTCTCTGGCTATGTTTCAACAGCCATAATTCAGGAGAGTGGTTTTCTCTAAGTTATATTTGATCTAATTTACTTTTATTAATTATTATACAATTACCGCATGAAGAAATGCGAAGTTCCTGCCTCACGCTTCTCCCAGCTGAAAGGCCTGACCAGTTCTTACCCAAATCAATTAAAGGTTACCACTGGTTTTGATTAATTTATTAAAAATTTGAAGACAGTGTTCCTGGGATTATTGGAATGAAGAGATGCTGAGATGGAGATCTGGCGGGCTTCTCAGGCTTCTTAGGGAGTGAGAGGAAGGGAGTGCCAAGAGCGTGGGTGAGACAGGGCTCTTGGGTGCCAGGTTTTGTAAGGCCTGTCATCCTTATCAGTGAGTGTCTTGATACTGATCCCACTGCTAATACTCTTTCTTTCCTTGAGTTTTGAAGCGTGCCCAGACTGATATTAGATAACTTTATCTTCTGTCTTCATACAGGATAACAACAACCTTTATTATGTGACTGCATAGAATTAGTTACAAGAAAAGCACATCTAGCTCAGAATTATTCCCAGAATTCTCCCAATTTTGTGCTTCTCCTTCCTTTTGTCTGTAATTTTCACCTTTGGTGCTGGGGTCCTCTCTCACTTTATATCCTAATTTATACCATTCCAGCAGACTGAAATGGAGCCTAGCTTTCATCTGTGCCTGCAGATGTTGCAGTAAGAGTATGCTTTTTTGAATCCTACCTTTACCCAGTGAAGGGTAAAGTGAGAGCTGAAGATGGTAACTATATCCAGAACGTTATCCATGAATGTTTTTATAAATAGAAACAGTGAAATCCGTTCAATGAGATTTCAAATCCCACACTCAGTCATTGTTCATAAATTTTTGAATGGATGAAGAGTCATTTAAGTTTATTAAAATATTAATGAACATTGACTAAGCTAACTTGAAAGTATGGGGAATATTTCATAAATGAAGGAGCACTCATTTATATGTGAATACTGTTTTTCCTGTCCAGCAACGTGTCCCTGCTAGAACATGTAAGAACTGCAATTTCTCATCATGTCAGGAGATGCAGGACTGTTATTTTAATGAGTAACATGAAAGCACAAATAGCAAATGAGAATAACATTGTGAGGACCAAGATGTAATAAATTTAATATTACATAAACATTTGTAATATTTTCACATAAATGGTGCACTAAGCTATTCTGTTTTAGAAAAAAATTATTAGAAAAAATTTGTGAAATTGTATGTATGTGTTTATATCTATTCTTTGGAAAAAGAAATAAGCAGAATTATGTATTCAATAAATTTTATTTTTAAAAATCTTCTTTACTATTCTTAAATGTGGGAAAGATTGTCAAAAAGCAAAAAACCCCAACCAAACAAAAAAAGGAAAAAAAAGAGCATTACCAGGACTATGGGGTTAAATGGACATAATGAAGAAAAAATGTGGGGAGATGTTGTTAAAAAATTCCCAGGCTTATAGAAGGTATTTTGTTCATACTAAAAGTTTGGACTTTTAGTATAACAAACTGTTGCATACAAAGGAAGTGTTACTCAATACTTTTACATGCTTACAGTAGTCTTGATTCTCTAATTGTTCTTCTCTTGTTGCAGTGAAAGATTCAAGTGATATGGTTGCCTCCAGATTTTAGACTCACTTGTGAATACTGTTAACAAAAATTTTCACTGACTTTGATGCTCCTCTCTTCATATGAACTTTTGCCAGCTTCATATGGTAAACAATAGTTTACTTCAGCAAAATTTTCTAATAAAAGCTTATACTTTCTTGCCCCTGAGTTCAGTGTTGAATTAGATCTCAAGAGGGTAGAAAAACAGGGAGCAGTATGAAAGCTTCTTTTCTGAAAGGTGTATAAGGTCTTAAACATTTAGAAGACTAAGCTTTTCTTCATTTGGGGAAACTTAGTTTATCCTTTTATTTATCCTTCTTTACTGGTCACTAATGGGGCTCATAAGAGTAAAAGTTGAAAATTTTAGATTTCTGAGTCTTTCTAGCTAATTAAAAATACTTAATATTATTCAGGTAGTAGTTTATTCACTAGTAAAGCCTCAAGCAAAGCAAACACCATCTCCTGCCTCCCCTCAAACCAAGCAGCCAGGCAAAGCAAAGCTAAGCTTTATACTCTTCTGCATTTGGAAGAAAACCTAAAGCCTTGTGACCTCATCTTCACTTCAAATTCCCTTCTTGCTGACATGGATGGGAGACAACACTTGTGAATACTTCTGAAAATTAGACTGTGTTAGCACCAAAATTGGAGTTGGATTAAAAGATGCTTTCAATGTGTTAAGTATTCTCTAAGAAATTGTCAAGCTTTTCCCTTTTCCTTTTTTTCTTTTCCTTTTTCTTTCTTGAGTGTTTTCTGTCTTGCATAGCTCTTATGCAGGGGAGGAGAGGAATGTCTTTCCCCTCAGAACTAGCAGTGTCACTGCAAAAGCACACACTGGAAATTCAGGGCTCACATAATTCCTGCCCACTTACCCACTGAACTAGGAGTAAGGGTGAATAATCCTCAGTCTCTTCTATTTATAGCCATCTATTTTTGTATCAATAATTAAACTCTGACTAAAACTAGAAACCAGGACAGGGAATTCCTACATCCCAGACCATAGAAGACCTCCCTTTCTCACTGTCTTTAGCTGAAACATTTTCCTTTTCCTATTACAGCCTGTGAGATAGGCACCATGGTCCAGGGGATGTCACAATTAATAGGCACACCAGACTCATATTCCCAGCCCAGTGAAGCTTATTAGTTATACAAGGTGGAACAGGTCACCCCACCCACAATGACCACAACTTGACTGTCAATGTGTGCCCATGGGTCTTGAAGACTAATTGAATAGTTTGTAGCTTGTGTTGCACAAATTTCCATGTTCAGGTGGAGTCTTTTATTTTTGTTATAATGGCTGTGCAGGGTAATTTGTCTCTAACCCTGCTGTGGATGCAGCTGGAAAAAAAAAACCTCAACAAAATGGAATTCATATTTTTCCAGAGTTTAATTTTCATCACATTGATATCTTTCTGGAATGATTTCTTGAAAATGTTTCTGAAAGCAAGTGCTGGATGCTCACTGGTGTGAGTCCTGCATGAATTGATGTCACCCTGGAGGGTAGGCTGGGTTTTGTAGTCATCTCCCAGGGAAAAGGAGAGGGAGTCACATCTCTGTCAGTTTTGTGGCTAATATAGTAATAATAAATGCATTTTTGACTAAGGAACACTCAGTGAAGATTTGACATTAACTATAACTGCTTTGTGTTCACCTTGTGCTGCCCCACAGATTTTGGAAGCCTCCATCTGCTATTTCCTACATTAGGGATGGATTGTTTCCTCCTTGGGACAGTGGTTACCTTTCCATGATAGGTTTGCTTTGCATTACACCAAAGAACTAAGCAAGATCCAATGGTGGCCTTTACATGCATCTGCAAAATAAATAATTCAGCCCCAACAGCAGAAAGTATCATCTGCTGGGACTATTTTCTGGTGATATGAGAAATCTCATTACAGCAATGCCATGGGAGCTGTTCTGTTCTTCCCCTGCAACTTTCTCTCTCTCTCTCCTCTCTCAGCACAACTTGTCTCAGGTTTGCAAAGGGATTCTGTGATTTGCTGATATTTGTACAATGGGCCAGGGACAAAACATGAGAAATAAAAAGTAGGTTTCTCTGTTCCCAGGGTATTGCCTTTACAGTACATCTCCTCATCACTTCTCTCTTTCTCCCTCCATTAGTTACTCTTTCCCTCATGCAGTTTAGCTCAGCTGACCTTTTTTCTCTCCTTTTCTTGGGTATATGGTATCTATTAAAACTGAAACAGAAGCACAGAAATATCTGAATTCCTTCTGTTTTGACATCATGTCTCTGATCATGGGATTTTAAAAAGTGAATAGACTGTTCTTTTTCTGTACAAAGGTATATTTTCTCCTTTCAAGGATGACTTGCATTGTAGGCTTAGGATGGCTTACTCTGTGGAGTGGTTTCTGATTCTCAATTTTATAATTTCTCTGCTTCCTTCAGGTTTTGCTTTAGCTTTTTCTTTAAGCCCTAACATTTTTTGTTCTTTCTCCAGATTTCACTGTCATGTAAAAATAATAAGAATATTCATCCCTCTGTACCTTTGTTGCTGTTGTGGCATTCAGGTACATTTGATGAGGAAACTAACACAGTCTTTAGTTGTTTAACATATCTGTAGCTGACCGATATGGCCAAAAAAGACAAGCCTATGCTTTACTGATATGCTTGTCAGTAGACATGTTCATGTCTAAAACCCAACTTCCCTCTAAACTGACTTTTAATCAGCTCAGAGGCCAAATTTTCTTCCAATTTGTTATGGGTTTTGTTTCTCCCAAAAGTCTCTTTCAGAACAGGCACAGGATTTCACACTGCTTGGAGGCTAACAGGCAGAAATTTCCCTGTGCAATGGTATCATGGGAAATTTCACCTAAATTTTAACTTCAGAATTTGAGTTAAAAATATTTTTGAGTTCTCTTAGCCTGTTCACTCTTTTTCAGCTAAACATGACTTTGCTGTCTGACTCAGACCTGACTTCAAGATGATTTATTTGTAGGAAATGGTTATGATATGTCAAATACATTATTGAATGTGGGAAATTTCACCTAAATTTTAACTTTAGAATTTGAGTTAAAAATATTTTTAAGTTTCTTAGCCTGTTCACTCTTTTTCAGCTAAACATGACTTTGCTGTCTGACTCAGACCTGACTTCAAGATGATTTATTTGTAGGAAATGGTTATGATATGTCAAATACATTATTGAATATCTGACCTGAAATCTTCTGTCTTGTTGGTCTTTGCCATGCAATGTTTGTATCAGTCAGGATGATAAGCAAGGGTAAAAAGTGATGTAGAACAGAGTTGTATTAATTGAAAATCTATTTCTGCTAGGATTTGTAAAATATTATGGTTGTTATTTTTTACTAAATGCAAAGTCAGATACTGTGGAGACAATACAGTCAAGATGTCTAATACCATTTTCTGGGATAAGGTTCTTGGCAACAATGTACAGCTTCCATTTAAGTGTCAGGAACTGCCAAATAGTGAAAAGTAGACTTAGAGAAGAATTAGGGAGGTGGGAAAGTGTGTTTTAGAGGGTTTTTTTATGCAAGAGATCACATTATCTTTATAATCAAAACTGTGAAGCAGTGCTCATTTGTTATGTGAAGACAGGTTTATTTTTGTTCTATCACTTTGAATGATAGATGTAAATTGGATGCAGTCTGATATCTTGATTTTTCTTTTTACATGAAAAGGAAAATTAAAATTTTAATATAATTTGCATGATGATTAATAAAGTGACATGGGAAGCAGAGACCAAAGAACTGTCATATGAAAGGAAAATTTATTTAGTTAGGTTATGATCTAACTTTGCATCTAATCAATAGTGACATAATCCCTGAGGAGAGGCAAAAAGCTAAAGGATAAAAGAAATTTCTTACACACAAAGATCTCTTTTCACCAGGAGACAGTTGATATAATGCCCAGTTGTGTGTCCATGTGGTCAAAACCTATCAGTCATGATTTGGTCAGGCATGTGTTCAAAATCAAACCAGGTTTATTTTTGTATTGTAAACATTTAGACATACATGGATAGATGTGAACAAGGCTGCTGGTGCCAGAACTGCACCATGCTGGGGGAGACTGGAGGTCACAGCTGCATTTTCTGGACCTGTTCTGCCTGCAGATGACATTTGGGTGAAAGCATGTCCATGTGAGCAGTGAGGAGGTGCCCACACAGAGCTTAACAGGCACTTAAACTGTGATAAATATTCTTCTGACTTCACGATCCACTCACTATGTTGAGTGGGTGGGGAAGGCAGAAGGGAAAATGATGAATGTCATTTTTGTCCCCTTGGACATCCAAGCTTCCTGTAGCAAGATGTATTCTCTCTCCTTCGCCCTGGTCTCTCCTACGTTTTTCCCTTCACCTTCATGAGAATGATTTTTACAAGCATTTGCTAAAAGTGCAGGAGAGGGCAATTGCCTGAGGTGGGATAACCTCAGCTGTATGCAGGGACCAGAGCCAGCCTTGTGCCTCCCCTGGCTGTGTTCTGCACCTCCTCTGCCACAGTTTCTGTTCTGTGCAGCCGAATGCCTGCCCTTTGCTTTTTACTCTGTAAACAATTTTGACATTGGTCTTGTCTTCTATTGAGTTTATACCTGAATTTTCTGTATGAGCTTCTGGATATTGGGCAATATATCCTGTACTTAGCATTAGCCTCTGGCTCCCACCACAAGGAGCTGATTTTCATGGTGATTGAGATTTTCTTAATTGTCACTGTATATGTTAGCAGACAAATGAAATCTGTAATCTGTGGTAATCAAAATCTAAATGAGGACAGAGGAAGGCAGGATGTACTGCAAAGACTCATGAAGAATATGTCTTGAAATTTAGTATGTGCTGTTTGTTTGCCTCTTTGGGGCATTGTGGAAAAACTATTCTTCAGGCGAGATGGGCAATGAAATGCCTAGTAAATCAGTATGATATGTAGGGTGCAATGAACAAGAGTAACTGACAAAGCAGGAGAAAAACTTGTTGAGGCTTATTTCATTGGCAGGGTTTATTAGCGAAGGGGAGGTGGAGGATGAAATATGATGGACTCTGATATTCATCCTGTAATTTAGTGTATGCATTGCACTACTCTGTTTTCCTTTTCCCTGCATTATGCATAATTCAAATATTCTATTCCTTGCTGATAGGAATTCAGATTTATAACAGTTTTAATTTCTGATCTACTCCTGGTACGTGCTATGTTTATATATTATGTCCATGTATTATGCCTATTATAAAGAGCCCTTTCTCTCAAAGCCTGCATATCTGTTGTTCATAATGTGTATGCCAAACACCTTTTGTGTCAAAATAGGGTTTCCAGCTCCTGACTAAACATATCTGGTGCATTCTCACACTTAATGCATGGAAGTTCAGCATTCAGGCTGATTGCAGTTTGTGACCTTGAAAGCTTTAAATGACCAAGTAAGTATTTACTGCAAGATCATCCACTAGTGGGTGGAAATTGGCTGAATAACCTTTTCCAGCATTTGTTAGTTTACTAGCTCTATTTAACGTTGGGAGCACGAGTAAAACAATATTCTATTATTGATATGCAGATTACCCAACATTAGTGTACACTTTTATTTCCTCTTCTTCCTGCAGTGTTTAGGGTCTAATTTCCCTTATTTCTTAGGACAGTACGGGAGTATCTCCTATGGCTTAATTGAAGGAGCCATTTTAATGGCATCCATGCTCTCAAAGCTGAGAGGTAAGCTGGAGTGTGGCACAGGAACTAGGGAAGTTATTGAAAGGCCTTTGGATGGGTGCATGTTATTTTAGTACATGTGTTGCAGCCCTCCCTGAAAGACTATTTCAGCTATGGATAGAAAAATAGTAATTTTTCATGATCTCATGGGATAATGATTAGAATTTGTTCGGTACTTGGTTTAGAAGGAGAAAATAGACTTTTTAACATAACTATTGTAAATGAAATGAAGTATGTTTGAAGTTCAAAAACTCAAATATATTATTACTCTGACAGACTCAAGAATCCTAATGGAATTCAGTACAACTATATGCAATTTCAGGAATTTAAAATATTGAATGTGAAACTACAAAGACATAAAGGAATAATTTGTATAAGCTGTCAGTCAGAGAAGAAATACATGTTGTACAATTTTTTGCATTTGTCATAACTGAAGGAAAAGAGATGTCAAGGCACGGTTTTGGAAAAGTGGTTTATTTTAAAGGGCGAGATAAATGAGTTACGAGTCACGTGGCTGGTAATGAAAAATAGAATCTTTCACTGCAAAGTCCTTAATTTAAATCCCAGTCCAGGTTACTGTTATCACCTGAAGACTGCTGGGATTCCTTTTATCCTGATGATAAAAAACCAGTCTGAGCTACTTAAAACAGGAAGATAAAGTAGAGAGGTGTAAAGACTTTGTTGCTCTCTGATGTCCTGCAGTAAGCTGAAACTCTTTCTGAAACTCTGAGTATCAGAGTGCTACATTTCTGATACACGTTCTGTTTGTCCAGACATTTTTTATGTCTGGATTTCAACATCATAATCTCTATTACAGTCACTGTGAGACCAGAGGTCATCAATAAATGTGAATAATTAGTACCTTGAGAGAGACTATATACCCAGTACTTATGGCAAGCCATTCAGAGCCAAACACTTTGTTATACAGACTTTGCTGTTTTCTTTCTCAGACATGTTATAAAGAAGATTATTATTAGTAGAAATCATGTTTATTTTCTTCCATGTAAGGTTTGACTTAATGGGTTTGAAGTTTTTCAAAAGTCCAGCTGAATGAAGGAAAGGCAAACCTCTGTTCATTTTATCTACAATTAAAGCTTTCTATTTCCTAAGAATGTTTCTGTCCTCCTCTTCTCCTATGATCTGCTGCTTTGGGCAACTTCCTGTGTTCTGATTTCTTTACATTTTAGCCTGGAAGCATTAACAAATTCAAAAAGCATAAAATACCTGAAGGCTGTAAGGCACTGCAAACTCTAAAATGCTCTGTTCCATAGGTATGACATTACACTGAGTTTATCTATAGTCAGAACAGCTGTTTTGTTATAGTTCAGTGAAGTCCCTCACATAAGTAAAACTAAACGTTGGAATATACTCTGTCTCAGACTTGTATTCTCACCTGCTCTTGGATAATTCATGTTGGATTCCAAAAAACAGAGTAAGAGATTTACTGTATTCCATAATGAGTGACTGAAAATGGTTGACCTGGAAGTACACCTTAGAAAAGCTCTAAATCCCTCTACTCATTTGGCTCTTGCTGTTTCTGTATCTTGCTGAGCTGTTTGTACGAGGTGAAATATTTTTATTTAACTGAAGAGGAGAGTAAATCAACCTAAGGTTATAAGACTTCCATTTAGGCCTGAAGGAAATTCATTAAATGTCCACAGCGTGTGGTCCTCTCATGCTAGGACTGCCACCTGTCATCAGCTTAGCCTGAAAGCTTTGACTAGCAGAAATGTATGGGAGGGCATGTATATAAGCTGCAGAATAAAAAGAATATTACTGTCCCAAGGGAAGTGGAGGATATTTGAATAAAAAATGTCTTTTAAATTTTCCCCCAGTAAGTGTCCAGTTAAAGCATTTTCAGAATTTTGTAGCTTTTTATTTTCCTTATCTGCAATCTCTTCCTGTGCTGGCTCTTTGGGCTAAGTTGCCTGGAGTTCAGATAACAGAAAAAAGTAATAGCTTAAAATATGTAAGGGCTTAATACTGAAAAATGAAGAAGAATTAAACAGGATTGTAGTAAGCCCCACCAACCTGGAGAAGTCCCCTATTAATAAAACGGAAGACCACAGGGTTCAATGAACGAATCAGAATGTGTCCTGTGCCACTAGTAATAACACTCTGCTTGAAGGGTGAGATTTTGTAGTAGAAAGTATTGTTAATAAAGAAGGCTCTTTGCAGCCATTGGGATTTTTATTCCTTAATAACCATGGTGCCAGTTGGCCTGAGATTTCCTAGGTGATATTCTGCATTTCTAATGAAGTAGTATGTTGAAGCTACTGTAGGGATGTGCGCATTCAGGTTTTTGTTGCTGTTGTTTTTTCAATTACCCTTTCTAATGTAAAAGGTGAAAGGGTAAATATTTGACTTGACTGAATCTCCTGTGAGCCCACAGTGGAAGTTCTAGCATGTTTCTTTCTGGAAATTGATTTAGTGAAGCTGTTAACTCAGCTGTAGCTGCCAGACTGCACGCATGGAGATGTAACACGTGGTGGGGGAATGTTGGGACTGTCTCAGCACAGGGGTTTGTGGGAATGAGGTCCTTTCCACTTATTTCACAGGAGGCTCAACTGCTAGACCAGACTCTCAACTGGTGTAAATCCCTATTGTTCCAGTCATAGTGTGAAGGTAGAAGGACAGATGCCAGCAGAGATTCTTACAGCCTTACCATCCATGGGAATGTCAGCCAAGGGCTGAAGGACCTGCAGCCTGCAGCTGGCACATCCAGGCCATTCCTACTGAGAGCTGATGGACTGAAGTCATTCTCAGAGCTGTCTCAGCACCTCAGCCGTGGCATTTCTCCTCTGGGCTGCCAGGGGTGTGCCTCCTTTCAGCCCCACAAAATAACTGGCTTTGTCACTCTTCAGGATGCAAACTGATGTGTTCTGCTCCCTTTGCATAGGTTCTGACTGGGGATATTGGAAACCTCCACAGAAACTCTGTTGCAGTCGTGGGTTACTGGCCTGCCGAAATGGAAGTTGGACTGTATGAGTTGTATGATCTGTATCACAGACTTTCCTACCAACAGCAGTAGAATTTGATTTGAAATGAAATGAAGATAAATATTTTATATCTTGTAAAAAATTCGTATTTAGTCCAATGTGATGGGTGACTGTATTTATCATTCTGACCATTTATACTGTTAGAGAGCCTCCTATCTTCTTCATCACTACCTGAGGAGATAGGAACTAGTCATATATGAGAACTGAAAAAACGGCAGACATGGTCTATCCTTTTGTTGCTTAAAAAGGCTATTCTCAGAATTTCTAGTTCCCTGGAAAATAGTTTGGAAGGAAAAAGAGTTCAAGTTGGATTAAAAAGAAATTCTGAACAAATGTTAATGTTTTGTGAAAAAGCAATTCTGCATTTTTAGCCAGCATTTTTCTGAGGAGGGTACTACGTATTCATTATATAATCACTTGAATCTCATATTTTTTTGTACACTGAAGGTAAAAGTCAAAACCTTGGTTGAGTTAATTGGCTTCAGCAACGTTACTGAAGGTGCAAATCAAAGCATATTGTGTACACTTGAGAACTTCTATTTAAATCATTCATTCACTCTCCTGAATAGTGCAGTTCAAGCAGAAAAAGAGGAGAAAGGTGCTGTTTTCTACTGCATTGTGTTGTTGGGTTTTTTGGGTGTTTTTGTTTTTTTTTTTCCTTGAGTGTGAGTATGAACTGGCTGTTAATTTCTGACACAGAAATGTCTGAATATTTAAACAGAAGAAAAGGTTGTTTAGCTGCTTCTCTGGTTATGCTTTTTTTGCTGTATTTTTCTGTTCTACTTAATTGCACATTTTCTTGCAAAGAAATTTGCTTTTGAGCTACTTTCATACAGCATACAAGAATGAGCATAACAGTTTATTAACTTTGCAACATTTCTTGGCCTGGTTTCACACATGAAGAGGAGGCATTTTTTGATAATGTAATTTAACAGCCATTGGCTTTAGACTTACCTGAGTATGAAGTACAATATGCTTTCATATTTCAACAGCATATAGTCAATAGCCCCCTATGTGATAATTACTTTGGAAGAGATTGTTCTGTGTTTATCAGTTTGAGTATGCTAGTGAAAAGAAGCCCTGTTTGGAGGAATATCTTATCCTATTGAAATGACTAAGATATTATTTCAGAAAAGAATCTTAACACAAAATCATGGTGGAGTGAGTCATTAGGCCAGAATCACAGTGTTTTTACACCAACAGCTTGTTAGAAAGACTTGTTTGCCAGCACACCATGACTTAGTGTTATTTCTCCTGAAAAATATCAAAGGAGAATTTACCTTTCAATGAAATACTCTGCTTCCTTCAATATTTGGGACAATGTGATTATTATCTTATTCAGATCTGTACTTAACAGACCTGGTTTTGGCTAAATATAGATAAAGGTATATATATATGTAAAGGTGGACTGCAAGACTTTGTTCATCCAACTAAATAAAATACTTACATAGGTGTGTTCTTTGTCATAAAAATTGCTTACTCCTTCTCACTAAGTCTTTCCTCCTTACTGTAGCTGTATTTCATACAATGGTTGCAGGAAGAATTTGTCACCAATTCTTCTTTTCACCAAGGAATCACAGTTTACACAAGGCAAAGAAATATTTAAAACCTAACACATTGCCTTCTATTTGTTTTATTAATGCAATAAAAATTTTCCCTTTGCTCATGTACATAGCATGTACTAGTGCCTTGTTATTTCTGTGTGTTAGACAAATGCCCAGAAACCACCTGAGTAACTGCAGTATTTTCACTATTGATCGTATAGTGATTTTCTGTCCCTTTTGTTTGGTTTATATCTCTATGAGAAGTTTAGCAATAAACCACATCTGTTTAACTCCATTTGTGGCCAGGGCAGTTGTAAAAAAGTTTCAGTAATTGTATCTGTATCTGTCTATGCACTCGAATTTGATTGTTTTAATTAAAACTTTATTTTTCTGTCCATTAAAAATTGACAATATAAAGTCACATTTTATTTTTTTGCTCTTCATTGGTGTCATTTTTGTGTCATTCACTGATTTCAGATTTCAGGCAGGAAAAAGGCTAAACAGAAATATAAGGATACTAATATTGAAGAGTTGGCAACATAGTGTTTGTAAGGTGTGCCAAAGTACAGAGATGTAGTAATCCTGCTGTTCTCGGGTTTCTGGTAACAACTCCTTGTGTGATTTTTGACCAGCCACAATCACCTTGTCAAAGTGCACAAAAGTGCATTTCATACAGAATCTTAATCTGAGACAACTGCTGACATTTTAGTGACTGTTTTTTCCTTTGATGTGCTTTTGTCTTGTCCAAATGTTCCTTAAAATTTGATGCAGATTCAAACTTACTCTGTGAATTGCTTTTCCTCCATCCAGTTCTTAGTGAACTGGGTTTCTTGGGAGAATTACATCAATCATCAATTGACAGCTTGAAGGCAATGTAGAAGAAAGGCAAGTGTTGATGCAAGAGCTTTATCACTTTTTTCATCTTGTTATTATGACTTATTTCAACTTGTTTAGAGGGAATCTGGACATATTAATAGCGACATTTCCTTTTTAGTGTTTAAAAAGGTTTCTTAAAAAAGGCTTGAAAATACTGAAGAAAATGTTGGGAAATATCTTAGTGTGCATATTTGAACCTGTATCTTTGCAATTTCCCACTTTCTTAATTGCATTCTGAAAAAAAATGCTTTGATACAATAGGTCAAATATTCCCTTCTTTACATGACTTAATTGCAAGAGAGAAAAAGAGTTCTCCTATTATCTTACTTTCAGGTTTGTGTGTGGCTTTTCTGCTCTTCTTGTTAATACTTTTTTATTTCACTGAATGCCTAGCAAGTCTTTTAGTCCAATCATGTAGAAGAGTTCTTTACTCTGTAAGTGGTAGTTCTTACTGCTCCCTTAGTAAGAAAGTATAATTGCAGAGAGGGATGATGAGAGAAGAGGGTGCTACAAAATATCAAAAGAAGTTTGAAAAGGCTTTGAAGCAGAATGAAGGTGTCTCATGGTTGTAGGCTAAATCTGCATCTAAGAAATTCTATGAGAACTCTTCCTAGTGGTTGTGTGATAAGTAGTCAGAATGAGAAATTACAGTCTGCCTGTAATAATAAATCTGTTTGTGGTGGTTGATACTTTCTGGCTATTGTAATTTATTGTTGGTCAGTGCTTTGCTGCTGAAGGATGCCTACTCTGTTTTTGTGGAATTTTTCATGGAAAAGACTGTAACAAGGATGGTAGACAAATATATTATAGCAGTGAGAGAAATGCAGATGAAAACTTTGCTCCCAAGTGTTTTCCTAATAATTTAACATGAATCAGGAATTAAAGAACTAAGAATTTCTCTGGAGCTGGAATGTAATTATCAGTATGTAGGGAGAAGTTATGAAATGGGGGTGGAATATTGCAGGCAGTTGATGAAGAGAAGGGTAAGCAGCAGAGAAGTCACAAGGAAAGCTGGTGTAATGAAGACAAATGTTTCTTAGAGACAGGTATGGGAGCAGCAAGCATGATGTGGATGATATAAAAAGGTAAGGTCTATTCAGAAAGTGGAATTTGAAAAGTTGGTTACGAATATGAACAAGAGATTCAGAAAAAAAATCCCTAAATTACATATAAATCATAGAATCATATATTTGAGGTTGGAGGGGATGTCTGCAGATCATTTCATCTACCCCCTCTCCTCCATCCTGTGCTTGAAGCAGGATCAAGTAGAGCAGATTTCTTGGGACACTGTCCAGCCAGTTTTTTAATAGCTTTGAAGGTGGGAAAACCACAACTCCTCCAGACATCTTATTCCAGTGTTTAACCACCCTCATACTACCAAAGTTTTCAGGGTTCAGGTAAAATTTCTTATTTAACCACCCTCATACTACCAAAGTTTTCAGGGTTCAGGTAAAATTTCTTATTTTTTATTTTGTTCCCATTGCATATTGTCCTCCCACTAGACACCACTGAGAAGAGTTTGGCTCCATCTTCTTTGGTCTTTTCATTTACTTGCTGTCAGAGAAGGAAAATGAGATAGAAGGGAACTTAGGCAGCTCTTGAACTGTACAGTTAATTAAACTGTGCTGAAGCCATTGGCAAAATATTGCCTTCTGAATTCAGAGTAACTGGTTTTTGTATAGTCTTGGTAGGGTCACATTAAACACACCAGCCCCCTCTATTAATGCCTCCTCAAAATGCAAACATTTTAGAGAGCTCTGGAGTTTAGCTAGCATCCAAAGTTTTAAAAAAAAAATAAGCTGAATGTCCTTTGGAATATTCTTTGTTGTTTGTTTTCAAAACTGCTAATTCAATTTAGCTAGCATCCAAAGTTTAAAAAAAAAGCTGAATGTCCTTTGGAATATTCTTTGTTGTTTGTTTTCAAAACTGCTAATTCATATTTTGACTTTATTGTGTAAAAAATGCACTAGATAAATTATGCATTTGCTAAAATCAATTTATGATATAATTCTTTTAGAATAGCTTGACTACAGTAAAGTGATAAGAGGTGCATTTGACTGATAATATTTACATACTCTCACAAGGGCCTCATGTTTTTCAAGCTGTGTAATTGGAAACCAAACAATTACTACAATAGGTCAACAACTGTCTATTCTATGAAGTGCACATCACCTCATTAGGGAAATTATGGGAGATTTTCCATGCTGCTGTGCAGAGCTTTGTGAGATTAAGCAAGGTCACATCATATAAAAATATGGAAGAGCTTGTGCAGCTTTTCTTATCTCTACAGTATTTTCATCAGAATTTTAGCACTTGAAATTTAAATGTGGTTTGATTTTCTTTCTTGCTAGTTCAATTTTCAAATTGAGAGGCTCTCTAGCAAATTTGGTTCCTACAGAAGCAAAATATATGGCTGACATAGTAAAAGAAGAATTTTACAAGAAAATTATTTTCAGTCTCCTCTAACTGCAAATTTGCAGTCCTTCATAGATTTGTAATCTTATCCCACTCTAGCCTAAATGAAAAGAATAAATAGGAGAGACTTCTCCTGGGCCTAAAAGATTTTTCTTCTTTCAGTCTGGTTTACTCAAAAGTTGAATAAGTGAATTCATGAGAGAATTCAGTATGTATTAGGAGACTGCCACCAGGGTTGAATATATCCATGTATTTTCATTCTGAAGGAATTTCCTCATGGTGCAGAAGTCTTTCACACTTTTTAAACAGTCTTTAAAAACCAAGAAGGAAGTAATGATGGACTCCAGTAGTGTGAATAAGGAAATGGCAAGAAAAAAGGGATATGGTAGAATGGCTCATAATATTTATCATATTTCTACAAAAAAACCAAAAAAAGCCAAACATCTAAGAAGCAAAGGAAAGATAATGACCTAAATTACTCCTGTGTGCCATTATTAAGTTGTCATTTCCCAACTCTTGTTTCTGAATGGAGAATGCAAAACAGGAGATGGAAATCAAGGTTTGAAACTAGAGCAAGAAAATCTGTCTTATGTGCAGTCCAGGTTTTGAGAAAGACAGCTATCCAAAAAAATATTACCAAAGCACTTACTTTCTTCAAAAAGATAAAAAAAATTCATTTATTTTATTGTATTGACTTCCCGGCAGAGTCTGTGCTTTATTCTGAAGAAACATGACTGCTTCATTTTTAAAGAGCAGGTTGAACTGTTCCTGGGAAGCTCTTAAGTTGAAATGGGGTATGATACTTGAAGATCTCAAATAGTATTTTTTTTGTCCTGCATGATGTAAACAGCTTTTTTTTTTTTTTTTGCTTGTAACACAAACAGCTGTAGCTTAGAGATCAAAGGATGGTTAATGAGTAAAAACCTGTAAAGAACATGGTATCAATGGGAAGAGTACAGGGAAGTGTTTAGTAACAAAATCAGTTATTATGTAATGTGATGAATTTATTAGTAAGTTTGTTCTGTAATAAACCAAACAAACCGGGAAAATATTTTTTAACTCTGTCCACCCCCAGATAGAAAATGATGTTCCTATTGCTTGCATGATGCCTAGTCCAACATACAGAATATTTCCAAGTTTATTCTAACTAAATTACTTATCCTCTTGAGAAGCTAACTGTTCAAAGCTGATGCTCTTTTTCCCTGGTGGCACATCCCAGCCAGACTAGACAATAGGAGATTTGTGAAAAATTAGTATCTCGCCAAAAGATAAAGTGCTTTGAGTATTGATCTTATTGCAAGTAGTCATGATCAATCAGAGTTGAGCAAAAATTTGACTGACTCTAATGTTAATTTATGTGATTTTTGTATCACAATGAAATGTAAAGATTATTGTTTTAGTACTGGTTAAACAACATATTGTGCTTACATTCCCAACATAGAATTTAAATAATGTTTGATACTTTATGTAGGAGCAGGAGCGCAAAGTGTTTGCCCAACTAAAGTATACTGTTATCAAGCCCATCTGTTTCTGGAAAGAGCTAGTACATAAAAATCCTTCTCATCTAATTTAATACACAGATGAATTTGCTCTTGCCTTTCTTAACCTCTAACCATTTTTAAGTGAACAGCTAGGAAAAAAAAATTCCATGCATGAAAATGTTTCACTGAACCATAGAAGACACAGTTCCTTTAGGCTGGAGTTAGGCTGGTCCCCTGGATCTAACATCCCCACTGATCATTTCCTAAGTGTTTTCAGGTGAAAAATGATCTTTGCTTTCTAATCTGTGAGTCCTCAGTGGGTAACTCCACCAAATATTGAGTGAGGAAATAACATGGGCCAAGACTTTGTTAGGATTCTTTACATTGTAATTGTTTTCATTTTTCTTTCACAGTTTTGATTGCAGATATGGGGAAGAGAGGCCCAGAAGTCATCAAGTTATGCAGAGCTTACTAAATATCTTCTCAAAGACTATTGGATGTCTAGGGATGGTCTGGGGTTTCATAGCACATGTTGGTGGAGATAGTGGTCCCCAGATCTGACTGATCCTCTTTGCCTAAGCTTATTTGACCCTTCTTTGGTAGGGAACTATGCTTTCCTTCAAATCCATCAGGTATTTTATCCAACTGTTTTTGCTTCTACGAGGTACTTGACTTGAGGCAAGGATGATAATGGGAGCTCACAAACTGTGTGCAGAAATTGGGGACTGCCCTGGATAAAGAGTAATTGGAGCCCATAATGTGACAGTGACAGCTGAGGTGGAATGTCAAGCAAGATCCAATTCCCACAGGGCCAGTATTTCCAAGCAATCTCATTTGTAGCTCACTACCTGTATTCTGCCTTGCAAGCTTCTTGTGGAACTTATTAATTCTTGTATTTTTTATTGTACTGAGAAAGAGAGCATATTTTCCCACTAGTAGGTGTTGGTATTTAAGAGACACAGTGAAAGCTTATTTAAACTAAATAAGCAAAAAATGGTGGATGAAGCATAATACTGATTGTTACAAAATAAAAGTCTACATGACCGGTGATTACTATTGCCAAATTTCCACAGCAAATGCAAGAGTTACTTCAAGCTCTGCCAACAAATGTTCAAATTCTGGTAGATTTTGGTATTTACTATACTGAAAAGGTCTTTCCTGCTTGTATTCCACTGTGCCAGATGAATCTTGCATTAACATTCTACATTTTGCATACAAAGAACCTTGTATTTTACTTAATCAGGGAATCGATTCAAAACTTGTTCTTTACACATGGCTGATTACCTCAATAGATTGTAAGGTATTAAATGTGTGAAATAGTCTATAAAACAGCTCCAGCCAATTAATCCTAATTTCACAACTCCAAAGAGGAGTTTCTGAAAGTACCTGCAAGTACTTTGTTAGCGACCTTTTTGATATGTGCATCCTACCTGTCAATACCATTTATTACTCCTGCTATTTAATTGCTCTTTTATTCAAATTAAATACCTTCCAGCCATTTAAAAAACTGAATTATGTTGCTTCTTCTTGCAATTGTCACACTAGTTAATTAGCTCTTGGCATGCCTGAGTGTCTGAAGAAATGGGTAAAATGATTTGTAATTGTTCACTGAAGTACAAAGAGGCACTTTAATAAAGCCACATAAATGCAGAAGAATAGATGTGTTTTTCAACCTAATTTAGGTGAAAGTTTTTATTTTATCAGCAAGAATTAGAAAAGCTCATTCATTTTATATGCAAGCTTTGTGCTCACCATCTCTGCCTGTACCTGAGCTTAGCAAGGTTATAAAACATAGTGAAAACATTGAAAATATAAAATGGGGTTTTATACAAACAAACTGCCAAATAAAATTTTAAAGAGTTCCTCCTGTCCAACCTCTGACATTAAATTGGTTCTTAACACTAGCTTATATTGTAACTGAGATATTTGGAGGTATCTGAATATAACTGCAGCTCGAGATGGGTGAAGCCCCAAGCTCTGTGTCACAGTACACTTAAGGTAGCTTTAGTACTCTTCAGTGGCATAAAGCAGCATTAAAGCCAACCCAAGTAATCAGAAGAGAATTTCCCTGTAGTCTTCCTTCTGGTAGTTGTGAGACTTGAGAGGTACAAAGGTGTTAGACAACACTTTTTCTTTCATCAGTCTTGTTCCTTGGACTTGTGAGTGCAAAGGGGAGATCCAACAAGCTTTCAGTGGATGTCCCTGAGTGATTTTGTCCTGCATGTTACACAGGGGGTGACAAGGCTTTAAACAGTGTCATGTTTGCAATGGCTGTATCTAACTGTAAACCAGCACACAAGCAAAGTTAACTTAGTCAAAGGAGAGGATTACACTGGTCTAGATGTGGGGTAGTTTAATGTGATTTTTCTCTTTACAGGAAATCCCAGGACACCTCAGTTTGGAAAGGTAGTTTACTCTGCTTATCTCATTTTTTCTTCCCCATGTAGGATGCATGGTCTGCACAGGGAGAAGCATAGTGTATGTACACAGAGAGGGAAATGGATCCTGGGAAGTAGGAATTTCAAAAGTGTTGTTGTCTCATGGCTTGGTGTTTAGCAAGTGTTCAGTCTCCCAAGGAGTCATGTAGCTACTAATGAGGATGCCAAGTGCCTTGTTACTGCAGAATTTAATGTACTGCAACAGTGGTGTCAGATAATTAGCTTGACAGACCAATAGATTTTCCAATAAAACAGTAAACCTTTTTTATTGTTATTATTTAGAACAGTCATTGTAGCCTTTTGATGAAATTAAAATCAATCCAGAAATAAAGACTCTGAGTCTGTGGGAATTCTTGTAATTTTGGTTACCTTATCTAAGAATTATCTCTGGATGACTTCCCCTCATTATTTCCATGGTCACTGCAATTCAGGCTTCTTTAAGGAAAAATGGTACATAATTTGATCAAGAAAGGCAATACAGTGTGAAAAATTAATTTTCACAAACAGTAGCCATTTCAAATAACTTTGCAGTATTTACAGATTAAGTTTTCAACTAACTATTGCCTTTGCCAACACACTAATTTTAGTCACTCCTACTCAAATTATGACTCTTTTCTGAACAAAATTACTGTATAAAATATAGCAAGCATGCTTTTTATTCACAATCATAATTAAAATATTTGTCGTTTTTGAGGATGCTTGCTGCTGAAGCTGGACTTGAGTGCCACGGTTGAGATCCTCTGGGGTAAATCTCAGAACTCAGCCCATCCTGATCACATCAGAGGTGAAAGTCAGTTGTAATTAAACCTCCCTAAAGTGATAAATGGCCACAAGTGATGGTTATTCCTTGTTACCTCATTAGTTGTTAGACTTTATCTGCATGGCATAGGAAGAATGTTTTGCATTAGGAGAAGCATGACTTGCCTTCCAGGAGGCACGTTTGTACTGCTCAGTTTGGGCTCCATGGTCATAGTGGATGGAGGTGCAGGATAGGTGTCAGTGTGGTGCTTTAGTAGGCAATTGTGTGTGACAGTGAGCTGGGAAGCTCAAACCACTTCACATTGTTAGTTCTGCTCAAAATAATTGTCAGTTACCAAGAGTTTTAACTGGGTATTAGTTAAAATAAATTCCGTGAAGTTTTCAGCCAGCTAGATTTAAGATACAAATTGAGCATGGCAAGGAACTGTGGAAGGAAACATAGACAAATCACTGTGTGGTCAGTGAAAATGCAGACATTTCTTCAGACCCCCTTTTGTAGCTGATATATGGACTGGAGGCATCATGGTAAAATGTCCCATTGATAGGTGTGGCTTAAAAAAACATTCAAAGTAGCAGGTGCTGTAACTTACTTACATGGCCCAGGACAGTTTTACCTCTATTTTTCTTCCTAGTATTCCTTTTAGTGAATGGCATTTCAAAAGCATGCCTGTGCCTTTGTGGTGACCTGCAGAGGGGAATGGGAAGGTGGATGATTGTCCTGAGGGGACACAAGCCTTCTTCAATGGGCAGGCTTTCTCTGCAGATGGTGGGGTCTTTGCCTTACTAGATAAAGTAGAAAGTGTCAAACTTAATCCTTTCCTCACTCTGTCTCATCTTTTTTTTCCCCTTTCTCCATGATTACACGTTATGTGCCTTTTTTTCCCCCTGCGCAGTCTAACGGGATCGCAGACACTTTTAAATGGAATGCAGCACCGCTATGGGAGACAAAGGAGAACACTCTGATGGAAGGATGAAATGACATGTGGTTTGGCTACCAGTGCTGAGACAGCTTTGATTGAAGTGAAGCGCAAGAAAGGCAGAAGAGCAATCACAGGGAACTATTACAGATCTCTGAGGGCAGAATAAAAAGGCAGACTAGGAAATGTTTATGCAGATGGAGGCAGAGGCTTTTGGAAAGGCTAAGGACACGAAGCGTGGAGGAAACATTCAACTCTCCTTTGAGTCAAAATTGTAGTGTTCCCTGTAGGATTTAAGTGGGGACAATTTCAGAAGGGGTTTTTGTGAGCGATGTGAAATCTTTAAAGTGTTTCTGGTAGACATGAGTTAGATGATGCATTATCACTGCATTAATAGATTCAGAAATGTGTTAGCAAGGATGATGTGCAAGACAATGCCCAGTGCAAACAGTTTCTCAGCAGGGCATAAGTGGAGCAGTGTTGGGGTATAACTGTGGCAGCTGCTTCATCAGCCTGCCCCATCTGCAGATCCTCAGATACTGCAGTGCCTTTCACAGGCTGGGGGAACCTGGAGTCCAAAGCCTCCTTCTTTAAGTGAGCCCACAACACTGCTAGGGCAGCTGGGCTCTCAAGGAAATCCATCTGCACAATTTACTTCTGCTCAGAGTCTGCCGCCTTTCCTAAACATCTGGTGAGCAGTTTCTGAAGCAGTTAATATTGCAAGGGATGGTGCAACTGCAGTAAGTCCATGAAGAAGATAAATAAATGTAAAAATTCTGAGGCATTGGTCTGTTCAGAAAGAATATTCGTGAAAGAAATAAAAGGTGGAAGGGAAATCAGGCTTGCTGAAGCTTCTGCATATGTTTTCAATAACACAGAATGAACTGTTGTATTTGGCAGGGAGCCATGGAAATCAGAGGGTATAATGTTATAACTAGGAAATTAGGAACTATAAAATGCTTTAAGTATACAAGAGGGAATAAACATATGTACTAAATTACTGTTCAAATGAGGAGAACTACCAAGACAGCTCTTAGGCAAAGGGTGAGAATGAGAAGAGAAAGGAAAACCAAATTTTTGTATTTCCTGCAGAATTTTTGAAACTAGGCTCTTATGGGTATTTAGGAAACTTTTGGGGGGAAAAAAAAAACCAAAACAAACATTTATCAGTGGCTTGGGTAGCTTAAAAAAATAAGCTCTCTTTCACTGCAGTTCCTGTTGGGTTAATGCAAAGGGTTTGGAGTTTAAGGAAATACAGATGTAGGGTGTATTTACCATCTTTCTGTATTTAACTGAGGTGAGACACACCATGAGTTCAGAAGGTGTAGTTATGTGGCTGTCTTTTATGGCAGAGGTTGTTGGGACCAAGGGAAGTATCTTTTCTTGTAAAGGGTAGATAATAAGGAGGTAGTTCCAGAAAATGAGTTTGGAATGCATACTGTAGTCTGATGAATAATAAAAGCGAAGGGAATTTTGTGTGATGCCAATATTTCTGAGTCTTGTGCTTCAGGTACTTCTCTGATTGACTCCTCTTTGTAAGGGCTCATGGCAGAATGCAGAGGAAAAGCTAAGTCAGACTGGCAAGTCAGACTCAAGTGTGTCATGGGGTTAATTCCACGGAAGTCTCTGATTATTTGCAGAAAACAAGATATAAACAATGTGTAAAATAGGAAAGTGAGCTACTTTGAGGATGTGTGTTAATTCAAGTGCTGGATGAAGTAGTCTGGAGTACAGGCATTGTGTTTCTGCATTTCTTCTTTCACACAGACTCCTCAGTTAGCTGTTTCTGTCTGTGTGATGGTAGTCAAATAGATAAAAAATTGCTATTTTGGATGAGAAATTCATCAGAGGAATGTTATTTACCACAATTTGGCTAAAGCAATATGAGCTTCTCAGAACAAAATAGAATATTATTTTGAAATTATAATTGGCAGAATTATCTAAGACAATAGTATCATCTTTACTTCTTTCTAGTGGGAGGGATTCTTGCAAAGTATGTTAGCTTTTATATTAAGCCTCCTTAGATTTAGAATGAAATGTAAAGATAGTTGATGCAAATTTCTCTGGAACAAGGCTATTCCCATCTCATCTTGATGACTAGAGGCAGAGAAAGGTTCACACTACTTGCTTCTTTCATTTTACAGTTTCTGGTGTAGTGGCTTGAGTCAGTTCCCCAGTTCAAGCAGCAATTCCCCTTTTTGTGGTGCATGTGAGAGCTGAAGCAGTGTTTCAAGCTTGAAAATACTTGTTAAGTGCATTGTGCTGACCTCAGTGTATACCTTGGTGAACAAAATTCCTTGCGAGTTGCAGTTTGTGTAATCAAGTCTTATATGTAAATAAAGGCAAAGAAGAAAATTTGAGTCCATCTGTACTCTACATGTGGTTAGGCATCTGAATAACTATTGTCTATATCAGGTCTAGCTTGTCCAAATATGTTGGACATCTTTCTATCATATGTTTATAGTAAAATATATATATTTGCACCCCATTGTAGTTTCTAAGTAGAGGCTAAGTTCTGTAAAAGTATATGATAACTATTATCACAAATATAAATACTGATTTTAGTGAAAAACAAGATACACTTCTTAAATATTGTCCAATTTGTACTCTAAATGTGGTTAGGCATCTGAATAAATATTGTCTATATCAGGCCTAGCTTGTCCAAATATGTTGGACATCTTTCTATCATATGTTTATAGTATGATAGTATGCACCCCACTGTAGTTTCTAAGTAGAGGCTAAGTTCTGTAAAAGTATATGATAACTATTATCACAAATATAAATACTGATTTTAGTGAAAAACAAGATACACTTCTTAAATATTGTCCAATACTGGGAATTCCAAAAGCATCTTTTGATGATGAACTCAGTAACGATGCTGCTGTTAAGCTGTCTTAATGTTGCAACTTGGCATCCTGTCCTCTGGTTTTGATGACAGGTTCTGTGCTATACCCATCAGCTTCAACCAAGCATTTTATAGTGTTTCATTGCCTACTTCAAATTATATATGGAGTAGGAGGGAGAAAGGAAGGCAGTGAATCAATCAGAGAAGACTGGTGTCCAGCAGAAAAGAACTTTTCTGTGGGAGTTTTAACAGGGTGGAGTAAGCAGTTAAAGAATGACTTATTAGCTAGAAAAGCAGACTTCTTTTTTGACTAATGGCCCATGATCTGCCTTTGTCATTTCTCACCAGCTTTGCCGTAGTCATGTGAATGTGAAAAGTTTCTGAACGCTGTTGTTCATTCAGACTGCAAACTCACAAAGACCTATTTATCCAGGTGTCATGAGCTGGGACCACAGTCTGGTCTTTTCTATTTCATGCTAGCAATTTAGACTGTAAGCTCAAGAACTGGTTTTATTTAAATTGAAGACAAAATTTAAGCTGTACTAAAGATCTGAGTTTGGAGCACAAGATGATTATGGAACTTTTCTGAGGTGTTTGCTGCAACAACAACAATATTAATAATCATAATAATATGGCAGGGAATCACATTTTTATCTAAATGTGTGGGTCACTAGAGTGTTAGTCTGCATAAATACAAATAGTTTGTAGTATTTTACAATTTTATATTTCTTTAAAACAGCGTAAAAATATCCTAAGAAAACTAATTGCAACATTTGTTTTTTTTCTCCATGTTTTTAAAACAATTTAAAATAAAAAATAATCTTAATGTTATTTATAGAATTTTTATATTTTACTGGACTAAAAAGAAAATTTATCAAAGTACACAGTTTAGCAGAACATATTTTGTATTTGCACATGCATATTTTTGCTTTAAAATTTTTTTAATGCAACTTCTGTTTAGGTTCAAAATGTGTGTTATGTGACCTCTCTGACCAATTACAATATAACTCAATGCATGAATAATAACTAGGAAGTATTAGCATATGCCTGTTTTTATCCCTTTAGACATTTCAAAATGGCATAAACATTGAATACATTTAAAAGACTGGAAGTCTCCTGGTACAGGTGCCTTAGACAATAGACAGATTAAACTTCTGTATAGTATAATCACTATGAATTATTTGTTTCATTCTTCTTATTGTACAATGTTGCTGATAGAATTTTCTGTTGCGTAATACATGCTCTTACTTTATATATTATAACAGTTAGCTTAGACCTCTTGAGAGAAATAAAAATAGATACTTATTTATATTGTGACTTTTGAACAGGCACAAAGAAGCTCTGTCAACCAGATATGCTTCCTTTGATGAATTGTAATGTAAGTAGGAGTACAGAAAATGCTGGTTTAGCTTAGCTCAGTTCAGAGGCTTTGTACTGTCATATGCCAGGAGCAACAACAGGGGGATGGGGTGTCAGAATTCTGCTTGAAAGATTTAGGTATAAAAAACCTACAATTTAAATGTAATTGAGGCCTTCCTAAACAGACAGTGAGTATTTTGCTAATACAATAGTTGAAAATAGGGCAAGACAGGAACTTAATGAAAAATGCAGAAAATAATGTATGAAATAATTAAATTTTGCTGTGAAGGAGAAGAGACAACATTTTGTTTGATTTTGCTATTCCAGCTAAAGCGCAGACCTCCCCATATGGTCAGAAATATAATCTCTACCATATGTTACAAGAGTTTCAGCAAAAGATGGCCAAAGAAACGAGAATGCAGAGTAGAGGCAACACATAGCACCAAGAAAGGAAGTTGAAATAAATGTCTATAGTCCCAAGGCACTGTCTTGAAGCTTTTTGTCTGCTGGGTCCTGTGGTGTTCATCACAGCTCAGCTTCAGAAGGAGTCAGACATGTCTATTCAGAGTGAATTCATGAATTACAGCTGAGCTGATGAAGAGAAAAATAAGACTTTATAAGATAGTTGGCAGAACAAAATCTAATATCCTTCACTGCAATTTTAAACCAGTGCCTAGTCCAAGATATAATTCTCAGGTATTCTACAGTGATAAAATTAAGCTGTAGTTCAAGCAGAAAATACCAGCTCATCTTGATTGCAGGAAGCCATCACAGAGGCATGGAATCAGCCTAATCAGCACCTACAGCCTCTAAAATATTTTTTTTCCCTGGACTTTTATTTAACCCCTTACTCCTGGGCAGGCACTGCTCAGAGATCACAGGGCTGCAGCAGTGGTACACGCTGTTCTGTGCACAGCATCAGGCTCCTGGAGTAACCTGGCAGCTGCTTCCCTCCTTCTCCTCATCACCCTCCCTGCGGCTTCCCTCTTTATTCCTGCCCTGTCTGGCAGGCGGCATGGCGTGCTCACGCTGTGCACATCTGGCGTGGAGCAGATCCCCTCCCCTCGTCAGGCTGGCACAGCTGCTGCTTCTAAATGGGATCTGGCCAGGCAACTGCTCCTAATGATTCCCCTGACGGCTTTTTTCCACTTACTGATCCAGCTTTCCTGTTCACCACCTGCTTGATTTCCCTTCCCCAGACACCCTGGTTGCTCAAACCCCCACATATTGAATCCTCTGCTCCTGGCAGTCTGCATGCTAAAGCCAGTGCTAATGCTGTTCTCCCTGGGCTCATTCCCCACACCTCCAGCTCCACAGTTACTGCTGCTGTCATTCTTGCATTTAAAATAGCAAAAAGTGAATGGGAGATTAGTTCTCTTGTCCCTGTTCTACTGTGTTTTGATTCAGATTGTATGTCTGCAGGTTAACACTAGAAACGGGATAAAGCAGCACCAAGGTTCTGAGTTACAAGCTAAAGTTTGGAAACTGGGGTCTTGAGCTCATTCTTGGGCCACTACCTCTAATGATGTGGAAAAGATAATTCTTGTAGTTGTGTCCTTGTGTTGTGGTGGGGGCTGTCCCATAGGTGCAGTCAGTCTTATAGTTCACTTAGTAAAAATTTGGGCTGTGAAATTATGGAACAGCGAAACTCAGTCAACAAACCACCTTACTCCTTCAGAAGACTTGAGACTGCTGCAGACTTTGTTTTGGAAATTACCTCCACTGTTTTACCGCAGACCATGGCTAGTGAGTCTAATCTTATGATAATGGTTTTCCCTTTTGGTAGGAGCTGCTTTCCTTTCTGTTTTCCATGTTGGGAAAAAAACATACTGCATTCCAAAAGTGAGGGGTGGGGGTTTTTGAGGTGTTTTTTTTGTTTTTATTTTCTTCCTCAAAGGCAAAGAAACCCAAGACCCTATGAGTA
Source organism: Passer montanus (assembly GCF_014805655.1). Lineage (NCBI taxonomy): Eukaryota > Metazoa > Chordata > Aves > Passeriformes > Passeridae > Passer > Passer montanus. Next base: position 8,090,403 of record NW_024363160.1, on the reverse strand, counting down.
TTTGGAATCTGGAAAATTCAGTCAGGATGTGGGGATCTGATGTTCAGTACTAGGACTAGGGAAAAAGATCAGTATTCTGTATGAAACCCACCACTCCAGACTAAAAACTTAGAACACTCTTTGTGTCTTATCTTTTCCACTTAAAAATAAAAAATTATTGTGCCATACCACAGATGTATTTCATCTGTGTTAGGACAGTTCCTGTGGATGCAGAACAGTGAGATCTAATTCTTGAATCTAAATCAGGTCAGATCCAAACATGTTCAGCTCTCATATCCTGGGCTAATTCCCAGGCTGCTAGATGACCACTAGCACAATATTTGCCAACCCTGGGTTTTTCCAAAATGCTAGAATGAGCACAAGTCCTTCCAGTAGTGACATAGAACATTCTGAAATTAAAAAAAAAAATATTAAAAAATTAGATAAGTATTTCCCTCCTAAGACTGCTTTCTTCCTCAAAGGCAAAGAAACCCAAGACCCTATGAGTATTTGGAATCTGGAAAATTCAGCCAGGATGTGGGGATCTGATGTTCAGTACTAGGAACTAGGACTAGAGAAAAAATATCAGTATTCTGTATGAAACCCACCACTCCAGACTAAAAACTTAGAACACTCTTTGTGTCTTATCTTTTCCACTTAAAAATAAAAAATTATTGTGCCATACCACAGATGTATTTCATCTGTGTTAGGACAGTTCCTGTGGATGCAGAACAGTGAGATCTAATTCTTGAATCTAAATCAGGTCAGATCCAAACATGTTCAGCTCTCATATCCTGGGCTAATTCCCAGGCTGCTAGATGACCACTAGCACAATATTTGCCAACCCTGGGTTTTTCCAAAATGCTAGAATGAGCACAAGTCCTTCCAGTAGTGACATAGAACATTCTGAAATTAAAAAAAAAAATATTAAAAAATTAGATAATTTCCCTCCTAAGACTGGGAATGAGCACAAGTCCTTCCAGTAGTGATATAGAACATTCTGAAATTAAAAAAAAATTTAAAAAATTAGATAAGTATTTCCCTCCTAAGACTGCTGCATGTGTTCCTGCTATCTGTGCTTTTCCAGTGTGCATTCCATGCCCTGATCAACAACCTTTCATATGCATTGGTGAACTAAAAAGACTGCAATTTATTTATATGTCCAGAATATAACATAGTGTAGCTTTAGCCTTTTAAAGCCATCAGAGGCAGTGCAGTATGAATACACCAGCACTGTTAGAGGGTTCAGTCCCTGTTTCAGAAAACATTACAAAGGATATAGCAGGGGCACAGACATTCTCTCTGAAGACAGTAGAATGAATAGGGAGTACTCTGTGGAAAACCAGTGAGAGCAGGAGGACCAGGATGATTTTCTTCAAAGCAGTCTTTGTTGATGGCATCAGACTTGACTCAAATGAGTAGACCTAATTCTAACAGCTCCAGCTTTTCAATTCCACTGACTTCCTGTCATTTTTTGTTAAATTAGTTTCTTAGCAGGGAATGTTTCAATTTTCTTTCCCTCATTCCCACCAGTCTAATGATTCTTCACCATCTTAATAAGTACAATGAATGTGCTCCATTAATGGACAGGTGCATTAGAGAATAATGTAATTTCTGAAAACTCTTAATACATTTCACAATTAAGAAGGCATAGATTCAGGGTCTTTTTCAAGTAGGAAAAACCCAAGTCATTTCCCTTGCTACACTTACTGCCCTATGAAAAGTGGGTATTCTGGTAAGGAAGTTTTTTTTAAGTTTTTCGTCTGTTGCTTTATTTGAATGCATCATCATTATGTGATCCCAGAAACTGGCTCAAATTACTCATCTGCAAATACCAAGGATTTATTTGTATCAGGATTTTATGCTAAATGTTGAATTCCAGCTAAACAGAGACAGAGAAAATATGCGAATGCAAGTGATTGTATTTTTTACATATGTGAAATTTATATCTAGTATTATTCAGTCTTTAGAGCAATAATTTTTTTGTCTCAGCAATTTATGATGTACTCTTTGTTTCATAGTTCCCTCTACATTTTGCTTGGCTTACAGTGCTCAGAACTGTTTAAGGTATGAATCTTAAACCATCCATTTAGCCCGGCATTGCCCTTTTGACAGCAAAGGGCCTGTTTATCCAGCCAAGTGCAGACAGTCCTGGCATAGTGAACTGGAGAAACATGAATGATATGCACTGCTAAATTCATATAGACATATCAGCGTGTGATTTTGCATTGCTCTGTAGGACCAGTCTTTCAGGACCTTGTTCTCAGGTAACTCAACTGAAAGCATGAATGGAGGTATCTGCAGGTAACTGTGAAGACACATTTTAATTGTTTTGCTGAAATGGCAACATCTAATAGTCCACTGAAGCCAACCTGTACACACTTAAGTGCATAAACATATGGATTTTTGTGTGTGGTATTGAACTATAATTTTGGGGTTTCTTTTTGAGGATCTAATTCATTCTTGTGGGAAAAAAAACCCCACTGATTAACTATGTCTTATGCTTCTTTCTTTTTCACTGAAAGCAAACTTTGTGTCAATATTAGCATTAGCACTTCTGGAGTGAATATCCTGATTGTCTCCTCTGACTGCGCTTGCTTTCTGTCATGGATTACGTGAACAAGGGTTCCTTCAAATGAAAATAAACCAGGAGCAGTCATTCCATGATACCAGGCTAGTTCACAGTACGCCCCCACATGCTGCACCTGCTTCTGCTACATGGCCCTGTTTGCTGTGTTGCTTCCATTGTACACACAGGCTTATTTGTTCTAGTAATGAGTGCAGATGGTCAAGGTAATACATATTTTGTCAAAGTATTCTGATTTATAAGGAACAGAAATAATTTATTCCCAATCTCAGACAATACTTCTGTGTGTGATTTTTTGAGTATTTGATGTAATAAAGTAGCTTTGCCTTGTTGTTTTACTTGTGTCCCTATCAGCTGCAGCATATGTTTATTCCTGCAAAATATTTCATGGGCTAGGAATTTACAGATGCCTAAGAGGTACCTTCAACTTTGCTAAGGTTGTCATCATTTATGACAAAAGCTGTGGATCATTTTATGCATAGGCTGTAATCGTAGCAGCCTAAACCCTCTTTTATGAAATTATGTAAAATGTTCTCGCTAATTCTATATGTTCTGTAGAGTCCTGGGCTAATTCAGAGCATTTGTTCTCCAAGGTGTGGTGTTGTGACAGGATTCTCCATGAAGGACTCTCTTTCCCTCTCCCAATGGCTAGTACTGCAGAACAGGTTAACAGTTCAATTAATCTCTCATTATTTCTTGTCATGGTTGAGGCATCTTGAGAGGGCTGATAACATCAGGAAGATAGATAACTTATGATTTATGTGATGAGAAAGACCAACATTTACTAATGTGAGACATCACTCACAGCAACAGCCCATTTCACTCTGTGAACAGTTGATATAAAAATCAGCCATGTGGAATACTCCTTTTAAACCTGTTAGCACAACAAGGCCTGCACTGGTCCTTTCCCCCATTCCCTTTCCATACATCTTAGTGTGATGATATGCAGTGATTCAGGGTACATTTTATAAGCCTGTACTTCATTTGTTTGGTGATTGTGTAAAGTGAGAAGGTAACAAGACAGTCCTGTTATTCTTTGTCATGGTTAGTAGGGATTAAATTTGTTATTAAGACTTCTAAAGAGTTAAATTAATGAATGATTACACATGAAATACTGGAGCTTTCTTACGAAAACCTAATGACACAACTGCTTAATCTGAGTATGGGTGACTCTCAGAAGATTTTTAAGTTCTGAAAAATGGTCTTAGATAAGGAATGTATTCTAGGAATAGAAAATACATTGTCTAAATAGACTGTCATTGGGCCAGTTAATATAGTTCAGGAAGAAAACTGACATTTCTTAAAGGAATATATTTGCAAAGTAATTGATTGATTGGTTGAATAAAGTAAGTTTTACTTATTTGTTCTGGCTTCTACTGAGACCTGTACTACTTCTTTTTTTGTGGTTTTTTTTTCCTCCTTTTGTTCTTAGTGCCACCCTCAAGTTTTAGTATTCTGCCCATGACTGTGACTTTGGGAACGGGGTCCTTCTGAGTGCTTAGACATATCTAGTCATTATTGCCATCATCCTGGCAGTGTTACCATTGTGCGCTTCCTAAGTGTTAGTCCCCATGTAATGTGTCCAGAGTTGAGATGAAAAGTGGTAGAATTATATGATCAAGGTTATGGAAGGACATAGTACCAACAGCTCAGAATCAACAAGAGGTTTCTATGAATTCAAGTTTACATGTCATTGATAGGACCAATACTTTTTTCCTCTTAGCCGATATCTGTGTTTTCTGGGTGCCCTCTCCTTCCCTTTCTATCTCGTGTAATATCATTTCTGGTCTGTAATGGCCTCCTTTTAAACTCCCATCATTGGGTTTTCCCCTGGTTTCCTGCTGATTTCACCTATTGAGAGGGAGAGGAAAAAAAAGAAAACTATATCTTTAGTCTTCGAATTTGCTATACTCTATCCCAGTCATACTTGTTCCTAAGATTTAGGATCTTTTTGTACAGGTACAATTTCAGAAAAATAATTGGAATATGAAATGTGAATTCATGTAAATGTGTGCAAAGGTCCTTTAACAGATGTGAAAGCCTCTTTATTCAGCAGCACACTATGTGACACTGCATACTGTTAAAACATGTGTTATCAACATAGTTTAATATTTCAGTGATTTATTATGTGTGGTTTTGATGGAAAGGTGCTTTCTATCAAAATATAAGAGCAGAAGTGTTCAAAATCCTACTCTATGGTGCCTATTGCGTTCAATAACAAAACTGCTTAAAGGATGAAGCAAGAAACTTCTCAAGATATCATTGGTAAGCTGAATTGTGATAGATTTGCAAGTATGTAAATAACATGTTCCCAGGAAGTATCAAGAAATTCTCAACCTTTGTTGAAAAACTGCCAAAGCACAACTTTGTTGTGACTTGAGTGCTTATTGTGTAAGAGTGAGACCTCCTATGTCTCTTTAAAGTGTAAGTTGAATAAATTTCTCTTAGGTTATGTGAGGATCCTGTAAAATACCTTGGACCTCCTTGCTAAGTGGCTCTATATCCATTGCATATTCAGACTTTCCTCTGCCTCTAAATGAAAATATGTTGATTCTCTGAGTGCTATAAAGAAATATTTTGTTCTGTAAACTCTGACATTAATTCAGTTCCCCCCTCTTCACCTAGCTTGTTTTTTGCTCTTCAGAGTGCAGTATGCTGGTGCTTTTGTGATCTGGTCTCCTGCTCATCATACAGAAGAGAAGGAACATTTTGCCTTCATTGGGTTTGTCCTTCTTGACTACCACAGTAAAATAGAAGCTTTGCAGTGATATTTTTGGATTCACTCTTTTCTGAGTGAATCCAACATCTGTTTCAAAGGTTAATACAGCAAATCCCATCATGCTGAAAAGCTTTCTGCATCAGAAATCATTGTCTGTGATGTGTTTCTAAGTGCCTCCTGCAAGGTGTAGACCTTTGACTGGAGTGTCTGAGTTTTTACAATAAACATTAATGTCAGAGATGTGGTCTTGAAAATTTGTCTAGGTTGTGCGACTTCCAGCTGATAATGTGGTAAAATTTGATGTGACAAAATGTGATAACATTTATTTGATAAAATTTATTTGAGGGAGCCTGTAGAAAAGACAAACAAACAGAAAGAAAAAGGTGAGAGAGTGAAAAAGCATATTTGGAGAGATACTGGCTGGTGGCTGTTGGTGTCTGTTACTGCCAGGGTTTTTCTTGGGGGGCTGTTGTCAAATGTTGTAAATATCTCAATAAATTTTTTTTTTTTAATAAGTGAACCAATTTTTCATAGATGACAGGTTTGATGTTCATGATTTTAGGGAGTGGTAGTATTAAGTGTGTGAATATAGCAGTACAGTGAAGTAACTGCTTGTTCAATTTCCATGAATGACTTTATGTAGATACAGATTATGAACAAAGTTGGACTACATGTAGTATAACTTAAGAAAGCTCACAGCAGAATCATGGATGCTTTGACCCCTGGTCTTTCTCAGCATTTTTTAAAAACATTTTTACTTTTTGAAAAAAATTAAATTTCTTATAAGGAATCTGCTCTCTTCTCACTTTTCTGCCCTTGCCATCATTAAGCATTTGACAGAGGGCACTCCCTTGATGAACAATTATTTTTCCTTCTTTCTCCAAGTGAAACTACCAGTTCTGAAAACACACTGTTTGGAGTTTTCCACTGGTCTTGAAAGAAAGACCTGTCATCCCTTAAACCTGCCTTTAAACATTTCCATTCTGCCCAGTAAGAAAGATCCTGCTCATTTGCTGGTTTTGCTATCATATTGTATTAACGTCATATTGATTTCCACATAAAATTTTGACTGAGTTCCTATGAATCTCTTAGGTGTGACTCAGCCACCTGCTCCCAACCAACCTTCTCTGACACTAATTGTCTCAAGAGCAGAGAAAATGTAGAAAAAGGACTATTCCCTTCTCTCTGCTAACTTAAACTGTACTAAGTAGGACTACTTTTTTGCTTTAAGTATCAGGCTTAACCACGTGGGAAAGGTAAGGGCAAAGGGCTGAAAAGGAAAAGAGAATAATTAGTGGAAGAAAGGAAGGAGAAGACACAGGAAGATATATTCAAGAAAAGTGGGTCATTTAAGAGTCGCATTTGCAGAAAGGACAGTGATACCTGAGCAGAAATATATTCTTCAAGTCAAATACAGTTGGATTCCTAACACTTAGGGACCTTCTCTCACCTGTCACAGTCTGCTGTTACTTTTGCCCTCACGTGGCTTAGGCATTTTAAGGCTGATGTTTCAGGATGCCAGGCCTTGTTTCCCCACAGTGGTCAGTGGAAGGAGGTGGTCCCAGCACTCTGCATTAGGCAACACTCCAAAGAGTTTGTGTGTATACATCTTGTGAACAGTAATTATATACCGTTGTGGTTGTAGTTGTATTTTCCCTATACCATACTCTGCTATGGTAATTAACAACATTTTTACCATGGAGGTGGTACTATTAAAAAAAAAAATACTCCAGTGTTCACAATCATTATGTTTCTCACTGCTGGTTATCTTAGCAGATACTCAGGGACTGTTGTGGGTGTTTTAGTGAAATATTATCAGACCATTTATTGCTCTAAACAAAAACATCTGTGTCCAACACCACCACGTCATAAGGCTGATGCTTTACTGGGTTGATGTGTGCACCTCAGAATATCATGGATATTGGTTTTCACAGGGTGCATGTTTTTAACAAAGGCATGTTTTCTCCTTTAATTCCAACTTCAGAATCATACAGCCTGGGGCAGAAGAATTGCTCTTTTTACTTTTTTAACTATTTGACTAGTACAGTTTGACTAGTACAAACACACACATTATACTTCCTTCTTGAACTGCCTGATGCAAAATGGCACTTTGTGTATTTTGCAATAATTCCTTTTTTACTGTTTTGAAAGCTCGTGGTACGAGCTTGTAAATCAAGTTTTACAATATTTTAAATACTAAATACCTATAATAGAAAGATATTCTCTGATATAAGCAAACTTACATTTATCAGCAAGTCTGAGATGTGTGTGTCTGTTTGTTATGTATTCTGACAATTTATATAGGATTGCCTTAGACTACTTTCCATGCTGCTGTGTAATGCTTTGTGGAATAAGCATAGGACAGAATTTTGTCTTTGGAAGATTTTATGGAAAACATCAAACAGTTTTCCATGCTGCTGTGTAATTCTTATTCCATGTGGAATAAGAATAGGACAGAATTTTGTCTTTGGAAGATTTTATGGAAAACATCAAACAGGCTAAGCATTACAATTTTGCAGTGTAAAGTCCTGAGTGTGACTCTAAGTAACAGTTCTGCCAGCCATAAACATGGCTGACATGTTTTAAAATGGTTAAATTTACCATTTACTGGTAGATATACATTCAAGAAACAAAAAATATTTCCAAAGAGTATTCAGAATATGCTAAATTACTTTAAAAATAGTCAAACATTATGCCTTTATTCCTATCTGTTGCTGTTGCCACATTATATCATTTTAATATTCATATTTCATTATGCTAGTATTCACATAAACACATTTTTCTCTAGTAACTTTTCAGAGATAATTATTCAGTACCTATTTGGATTATAATATACAGTATGAATCACTTAATAGTATTAGTGTTGAATATAATTCAAGCATCTTAGTATTTTTTCAGATTCTACAACTTCCTTTCAGTAAAACTCAGAATGTTCAAAGTGAAATTTTAGTCCGTTCATTGACCTGTGCTGTTGACTTTCTGCTAGTGAAATCCAAGCCAACAGACACTGGAGTGAACAAATATCATCTTTATCTTCTCTATTCTTTGCATATAACAGTCACTTTTCCCTATTATTCACATTAAATACAGATCTTAAAATGCTCTTATTAGTTCACATGATAAACTTTCACTTTATTATACCAAATCACTGCTTCATTGGCACTAATTAGAGAGGTTAAGTGTTAGTTGGCTTCTTTTTCTCAGCAGTTTTAGGCCTATAGGTGGGAGAAAGTTTCCTCTTTCTATAGGAATAGTGGAATGTCACATATACATTATATATTAGAACAACTGAGACATTGCATAATACATAAAACATGAAAAACCACCCAGCTCTATTCAAACATAAATTCAGAGACTGGAACCCATCTCTTAAGCAGCCTGAGCCCGCCAATGCTTTCACTCAAAAACCTGGCCATGACTCTTGTTTTGCATCCTTCTCTCAGCACCCATGTTTGGTGCTGGTTGTCTCAGTTCACATCTGCATGTTTTGTGTAGATGAAGAAACAAACTCAACTTCATAAGCACAACTTACTTCAGGGTCAGCCAGATGAGCTGTCTTGCCTTTCTCTGCCCAGCTGCTGAAATATATGAGTTGCATCTTTCCTTTTCTCCAGGCTTTGCAAGGAGAAATATGAGCTCTGGAAGGAGGAGCCAGGTTTTCTTCAGGTCTGACTTTGCTGTAGGCTTTTCTGTAAAATCTGAGCCATGTTTTTCCAAATGGGGCTTTTTGTGACTTTTCCTGCTAAGATGTCTCTTTTACCTTATTTTCTTGAAATATCTTTGAGATATTTGAAATTTTGTGACCTCTGCTCCTGTCTCGTACTTTAACAAGTATTTGAAATAGATCATGCGAGGAAATGGGGAGAAGAGATAGAGAATGGACACAAAAACATGTTTGTGAACAAGATGATTACATACATCTACTTAGCAAATCATATTAAAAATTTGATTCTGAAGTATAAAATTTACAGTTTATTCATGCAAAGTGCTATATATCTGCTCTTATCACAGTGCTGGTTTGTGCTACCTTCTGGCGTATAGGCCTAGTTATTTTTTTAAGATGTAAAGTACTTTGAAATAGCTTTTTTAGCTGTGACTTACCAATATGTGCATATGTATATTTATATATGTGTGTCTAGTACATAGCATGTAGGTTGTTTGTATGCAGGAGAGACAGTCTTGGCAAAACAAAGCGAGTTGTGTGAATAGGAAGAATGGCTGCTGGTCTGCCCCAGCAGAATGATTCAATGATTCATAATAATTTTCTTCCTTTGTGTGTGCATTGGATGTTTATGCCACTAGAATAGTAATAGCAATTCTTAACTCAGAGTACCTTACTCAAGTGTTTAAGCTCATTTCAGAAATAATTTTCTTGTCAGACTCATCACTGTAAACCTCTCTGATATGTCTGTACTGCCATATGTTGAATTATATAAAGCATGTTCCATTCATGGTGAAAATAACCTAAATGGAGAGGCTCAAGCAATAAGCCTCACTTAGGATGCTGAAGCAGAACTTAAGTGCCATGCACATGCTCTGACAATTTGTCTGTGTGGAAATGCATTTCAGCTGCAATTGAAATAGTAATAAGGATCTCTGCTGCAGCTTCTTAGGCAGGCAGCTGGGATATATGCCTACTTTCTCTCTGGTCCCATCTGATTATACTTGCATTTTGACATTTGTCATTTTTCAGCATGTATCTTTGAAAAGCAAAAGTATATTTTAAGCCTGTGCCGTCATGGCTGTGAAAAATACTTGTTTCACAGAACACATAGAATATATCGTGATGGTGCTTTCATCAGGTTAGTATTTCTTTCTAACCATGCCGTGAAAGAATATGTGTCAATGCAAGAAAAATGAAAGGAGCAAAGGAAGAAAAAGCTCACACACTTTTACAATCAGCCAGAATTATAGATTTTGCAATATTCTTTAATATTTTTTTGTGATGGTAATGATTCATTATCTATTTTTCAATTGCTATTAAAAAGTTGAATGTAAGTAAAAATTGATCCCGACAGAGAATCTGTCTCCTTCAACCTGAAGAAAATCAAAAAAGTGTATTAGTTGAGTATTTTGAATGGAATCATTTAAGACATGTATTTTTGTGGCTTGTCAGTAGAATTAGTCAAATTACATTGTTGCAGCCGTCTTTAACTGTTAGTTGTCAAGTGCTTTTATACTAATGCTTTGATGCATATACCTGGAAGATGAATTTGAATTAAACCGTTAATGTTAAAAGGGAAAAGATAGTTCATTACAAAGTTCCTTACAGTAGTAAGAGTCCCTTTTTACAAAAAAAAACCAAAAACAACAGCACAAAGGCAATGACCCCTTGTATCACATTATTAAAAGGAAAAATGAAATGTTGAACAGCACTGTCTGGAGCACTGTGCTGAGAATGGTGTTTCCATTGGTAAAAAAAAAACCAAACCCAACAGCACAAAGGCAATGACCCCTTCTATCACATTATTATTAAAAGGAAAAATGAAATGTTGAACAGCACTGTCTGGAGCACTGTGCTGAGAATGGTGTTTCCATTGGTCAGTGAGTTACAGGTGTGTGCAGATACACACTAGAGGCTAATCAAAGTAGAATGAAATTCATTCCTCTGGAGAAGGTTAGCACAAAGCTTATATGCCTCTTCAGTTCTTACTCAAGCCTTATTTGAAGGGTTAAATTGAAATTTAATGATGCAGAAACTGCTCCCTCTGTCTCTTTGCAGAGGAACCGGGCTCAGTTCCCTCAGGGACATCTCAGAACTGCCATGGCTGATTATTTGAACTGGGGAGGGGCAGAGGCCACAAATAAAACACAGTCCATGAATGTGATACATAAATGATATGTTAAAATGAGACTCCAACAAACCCACCCCCAAAACTTGCATGATTTGAAAATAGCTGAAACCAAACATTTATTTATTAAATGTGGTTTAGGACACAAATATAGAAACTTCTGATAATTTTCTAAACTCTAGTTCAAGGCAGAATAAAAAAGTAAAAAGCTGCTAAATGTGTCTTGGTGACATTAGTGAGAGAAACAACCTCAGGTCATAATCTTTTTATTATAAATGGGAAATCTAATCTAAATCAAAGGAATGGTTTCACTTTCTCTCTATAGTATGTTTTCTAGTGAGCAAGAACTCAAGTTTCAGAGTTGCCTGTAGAAATTTACAATTAATGTGCTAAGGCACCTGAGGGATGCTTGAATGCATCCCCAGATATTAAAGCATTATGGACCATCTCTGGAAAACCAACCCTATATTTTTATGATTATTTTAGGCTCTTCTGCTATCCAGCTGTGGGGAGCAGGGTCATGACAAACATTTTCCACTTCTGTGTGATAGTTTATCTGTGCATAATGTGCTTCTATTCAAGAGTTTGAAGAACAGAGTTTACAAGAAAATTTTAACTTTTTTCTCTTGCCAAGCTTCATGATCTAGCATAGAGAAAACATAAAATGTTTCCAGACCATAGAGTAGTGCTTCTTTTCAGATTATTCAGTAAATAACTATTGCTCAATGGCTTTTATGGGAGACAACCCAATCAATCCTGTGCTTGTATAATAGACAGTGCTCTCATATATGAATGATTTGCTTTGAGGAGATGTTGTTGATCTTAGTTTGAAACAAACATTTTGAACATCCCCTTGGATTGAAACATTTATTATTTACAATGTGGGTATTTGAGGACATTATTCAGATAGAACTTCCTTGATTTAACATTCAAGACAGCCTGGAAGATAACAACCCTGAGAAACTGGAAGGAAATTGAATTGGGTTTTAACCTTAATGAGCTGCAATGGTGAGTCTCTCAGCAAAGCTTGTGCTGAGGATCTGCACTGTCAAAATGATTTCCAAATAATACCCATAGAATTTAAAAGAAATCAGATATGCTGATCATAAAATAATCACAAAATGAACAAAAATACCTGGTTTAAAGACAGGCATGGTCCATGTAAGATTCATCATGAGCCTCAGAAGAGGGCAAAGATTATTTTCTGGCAGACTAGGAATATGTGTAGGCAACCTAATTTCACTAGCTAGGTTAAACTGAAGTGAAGCAACCTTACTAATGGAGTTTTGTATGTTTCAAAGAATGAGACAATGAGGTCTTTTCTCAGGCTGTCTCCTGGCAGGAGGAAATAATTGCAAAAATACAATTATATCTTAACAGATGAGGAATATAGTTTTAACTATGAGGAACAAGAGAAACAATGAAGAGAGAGAATTTCTGAGTCTTCTTTTCCTCTCTAACCCTTCTCTCCTCCACATACTTACTTTTAGAGCTTCTCCTGTCCTAAATGTAACAAAATGAGCAGATTATTTTAGTAGGGTTCTTTTGAGTGGAGACAAATTATATATGTATAAAATACAATTATTTGAGGGATGGGGGGACAGGAGGAAACACCATGCAAACAAATTCTCACTCACTGTGTAATGTCATACATAAAACTGCTTTAATGAAGTTGTGATATTTACACCAGGCATGGACCTGTCTCCTGGGATTTAATTCTTCTCTCATTTACATTGTTTTAAGCATGCTTAACATTTCAAGGGGTTACTATGGATTTGCCACAGTGATGGGCTAAAACCAGGGTGACCTTTTCCTTGCTTTCACAGCAAGTTGTTGATTCTGATTAACCATAGGATAGGGGCAACTTGCTCTTCAGTTTCTGCAGGGTTAGAAATATGGACTGTCTTTAAAGTAAGATATGAGCACTGTGTGACATTTTGGTAAGAGTCAAATGAGCCTAACACCTGGGCTCACTTTGAGTGTCTTGTAAGGCTGGCTGTGCATACATCCCAAATCACCTATTCTAATTTAATTTAGCTTGTTCCCTTCTTTCCAGTTTTGGTTGCAGCTGTTTCTGTCTAAAATTATATCGTTTGCTAAGTGGTACCCTTATATCACAGTATGGATTCTTAAATAATTTATATGAAATGTATGAATATGAAATAATGTATATGAAATGCATTCTTCTAGGGCTAAATTAATTTACATGCCATTATGTTTGTGCAAAGTCTGAGCTTCTCACATTTGGTATAGCAGACTACAGAAACAGATCTGTTTTTAAACACAGAAAATAGTCTGATAATTGTTACATTTTGCTTTTATGAAAAATTGAAAATAAGAAAATGAGAATTTAAGGGACACTGCCACAGAACAGGTTAAAAACAATCTAAATTATTTCTAAATGAAAATACACATTAGGTATAGTCTTCATGTTAGCTTCATATGCCATCTTTACTACAACCTTTACCTTTTGATCTACTTACAGACAGATCTACATATGTACAAACTCTCCTACCTGAAATTTTTCACATACCTCACATGTTTCAAGGAGTTATATTGACACATTCTGACTACAAATTTTGATTTACCCAGCTATTATTAAGCAGATGCCATTAACATTTGGATTTTTGAAGGCTGGTTAAAACTTTTCTGAAAACAAAAATGAAAAAGAAGCATTGAATGTGACTGTTTGGAGAGATTTCCACCGAAGTCTAAGAGGTTTCCATTGGCAATATGAGATTACTGCTGCCTGTTTACATCTGTGCCTGCTTGCTCCCCCAGACCCCTTTCTATGTCTTAGTTCAGGAGGCATCTGGAACCCAGAGGAATTTCCATCCTGGCAGGAGCAAGGGAATATTATGGTATTTCAAAATGAAAAAGTATTTCAAATACTAGAAGTTATTATTCAGAAATGCAATTACATTTTCAGTTTTGCTTCATTTCCATCAGCATGACAAAGACTTGGTATGTTTCTTCCCTTCCTAGTGTCCCATAACAGTCAGCATGCACATCTCCTTTTGTCTCTCACCAACGCTCCAGGAATGACACTTCTCCTTCTGGCAATGTTTTTGTTTGAAGGAGATGATCTTCCATTTCCACCAGTAAAGCTGCAGAATATCTCTTACAGCAAGCAAGGAGATGATGAGACAAGAAAGCTTGTTTGGTTTCAGACCTGACTGCTCATGCACAACAATATTACCTTGGATAAACAGTGCTTTTTAAGCACAAGCTTGAGCAAACAGTGGTATGTAAATTGTATCAGCCTACAAATAGCTCTGGGAGGCATTGTGTCTCGTACCACAATTCAGAATAATTGCCTACTGGCTTCCTTTTGCTCTTGGGGGATAATAATCAGCTGCTTACCTCTGTCTGTAGTAAAACTACTAAACATCAGCACAGAAAGCCTAACACAAATGTACACTTGCTCATCTGCTTCATTTAGCTGCTAAAGCTTTCGTATCACTCACTTCTTATTTGATGCAGAGCATGCAAGTCATTACTTGCTTTCTATGTATTTGGAATCTTTATCTCTCATAACTGTATAAAGTTGTAATTTTTATCTCCTTTCACCCACATGAAGTTTGTGCAAAACTGCAGCCCATAATGGTCTCTTTGTCCTTTCCCATTTGTAGAGAGGAGATAATAAAACTTATTCATACTCTAAAATGTTAAAGAAACACTGATTCTCAATTCTATGTAATATATAAAATGTATTTACACCATGTTTATGTTATAATGCCACAATGGTGTAAAGCATCCTCTCCCATGTATGATGTATGAGAATAAATCTCAATACAAATAGCACTTGGTGATTTGTTCGTGTGGAAGTGGTAGAACTCCATACTATGGGAAGCTAAGATTCTAAGAACTTCATGTAGATAACAGCTTGTGTCACTCTGTGCCATAAGATTGGATATATTATCCCTGAAACATTCTAGTCATATTTAACGGGTAGAACTCCATACTATGGGAAGCTAAGGTTCTATTAACCTATGTAGTTAATACCTTGTGTCACTCTGTGCCATAAGATTGGATATATTATCCCTGAAACATTCTAGTCATATTTAACCCCTTTGTAATTTCACACAGAAATATACTTACTGGATTAGTCTAATTTCTTGAAAGTACATGACCCAGTAGGAGTCATTTAAGAATTGGGCTGAAAGAGAAAACACAATTAGCCTTCAGCTTGAATGGGTCTTTTGGTTTAACCTCCAAAACTTCTAGTTAACCCCGGAAGTCCAAAGTGAGTGCACCAGTGTGAAATCTCCTTGTAACGGATGCTCTTGGGATCTCCTCTGGTCAAGGTGATCCCGAGGAGTGTTAAAAAGTCTCTTTTCCCCAGCCCAGCTGTTGAAGAAGGAGTCAGAAGTCTTCCGCTCGCGTTCTCAAGGTTGTTTATTATTTCTTATCTAAAACATTTTCTGTCTGGCCTGCCAAGGTCTGTTCTGCACG
Source organism: Passer montanus (assembly GCF_014805655.1). Taxonomy (NCBI): domain Eukaryota; kingdom Metazoa; phylum Chordata; class Aves; order Passeriformes; family Passeridae; genus Passer; species Passer montanus. Next base: position 8,074,871 of record NW_024363160.1, on the reverse strand, counting down.
TCAGGCTGAGGCACACTGCTCTCCCATGGGGCCAGTGTTGTCTTTTTATACTGTAAACTACATATTCAATATTTACAGTTATGTCCCAATACCTATCACCTATGCTGTACAGTGACTTTCTGCTCTATGCCAATCCCAAAGTGCCACCATCACCAAGAAAATGGAGCCTAGAAAGAAGAAGGGAGAAGAACAGGACAATGCCCAAATCCCTCCATCTCGTCCCCCTAGACCCCCATAGTAAAATTCTTCAAAATTTCACCTTTCACCCTGTGAAACAGCATAACTACTATTATGCTACTTAAACTTTTGTGACTTGTAATTCTTCATATAAAGTAGGTAATTTGCTCCATGGGTTAAGATCAAATTCCCAGGTGTCTCTGGCTTCCTGCCAGCGTCTCTTAGCCCCTGCCAGGATTTTGAGCCATCCAGTGCATCCAGAGGGTTGTCCTGGCTTCCGACAAGATGCCATTTGCACGGCTTGCCAAAACAGATCTTGAGGGGTTTTATGTTGTTTTGCTTTCCTTTTAAAGGTTTTCAGCATAACAACTGTGATATTGATACTGTTTTATTCTAAAGAGTATCTTCTCCATTCTAGAGGAAATTGAGACCATTCCACACCTGCTCCCAAGCACATCCTGACATTTTGAAAATGAATATATACAGGATGCACACCATGCTCAAGTTGAATAGCTGTTCCAGTATATAGTTAAATTAAAATGTATTGATTGCACATCAGCATTAACATAGAGTTAGGGTTCTCTGAAATTAGAGCCCAGAAAATACCAATCCTTTACCCTGTCAACTCCATCTTCATTGGTGCCATTGTAGAAAACAGATGAATATGCTCATATTAATTTCTTCAATCAGTGCCAGATCTGTAATTCTGCAAGCTGACAAATAGGAGTTAAGTTGTAATAGATGGTGGTCTGCTGAGCAGGATGCCATAAATTCTCATTATAAGTGTTTATAACTTGAAAATTTATTGATAAAAGTGTTCTTTTCTGGTAATTACAGACATGCCAAAGTTAGTATGCACAGTTGTGGAGGGGGCAAAAGGATTTTTAGCAACCCACAACATTTTGGAAGTGTCAACTGCTACAAGATGTTGTTCAGTAACCAGAGGGATCTTGGACAGTAACTATTTTCCCTTCATCATCATACCATGTACTTATCTCAATATATGAGAAATAATTCCAAGAGCAGTAGTGTTGTCTTATTCCCATGAAGCAGGGAGTGGACTTGGGTACATTTTCCTTGATATTGCTATCTCAACATGACTTTGTTCTGAGGACTAATCACATCTGGGCAGTTCTTCCAAGGTGACAGAACTTTATTTTCACCATAAGCCATTAGGAAAGAGAGGTGTCATCTGTTTTTCTTTAACCCCAATTACCCAATTTGAAATCCAGGGGTGCAACTAATTGCAAGTGGTGCCTGCTGGCATAAAGTTTCTTGTTGCTGATGGAGTTTATATCTTTAAACAAACACAAGTGTTCCATTAACTTAAGTGCATTCTGTTTTAACCTTTAAATAAATGAGCTTATTCTGTTTCCTGATAGAAAATGAACTGAGACTGGATGCAGACCTTTCAATAGGTTTGGTCTTTAGATTTGATGTTTTATCTTGGTTGCATCACTAGGTTTGATTTCTCTTATGTCATTGTGACAGGACAAATTTATTTACATATGGTGTTTTTACAGATAGTAAACCAGTATCAAGGTCCAATAATTTTTTCATAATTCATATCAAGTGAAGAATAATTCTCTTGAATGCAGGCCTTTGACTGTAATGTATTTCCTTAAACTCATTTATTGTCCTCTTTCTAAACGATGATTCAGATACTTGCTTAGTAAATATTGCCTGACATTTTACAGCATTTCCATAGCAGCTAAAAAGCAAAGCAGTAAAATATAAAAATATAGGCTCTAAAACATATAGTTTTATATCTCATAGTGTTAAATATGATTTTTTAACCGCAGCTATTTATTATTCACCCTCTCTGCCCTTTTCTGCACACACGTATTCATAGAAGCAGAGATTTTTTAGTAGTTTGGTTCCCTTGGGCTGTGTCATGAGGTCCACAATAAAATATAGGACCAGAATTATTGCTAGCATAAAGCTGTTTGTGGCAACCAAAAGCCAGGTTCATCATCGATTAGTGATTGGTCTCCTCCTGTAGCCATTTCACCAATATGGAAATAAAGCAAATTGCCTGAAAAGGAAATAGGCAGCAATAGCTTTATATAAGAGGGGGTTTTTTTCCAGTACATCTCCTTAGTTTGCTTAGCTTAAGAAATGCAGCAGAATCACAATGGGGAAAGACCAAAGCACAGTTATATTTGTAATGTTCCAGTAGATTGCCTGTGCAGTTGTTTTATATAATTATAGGGCAGAATAGATTTTAACAATTCTAAAACTATTTGTTGTTTCTGTAAATAGTTCTAGAGATCTAAATTTATGACATGCTATGATAACCAAGACCCTATACCTAGAAATGACTGAAAGTTTTCAGTTTCACTTCCTTTTTTTAATAAATGTACAATTTATAAAACCTAAATTGGTACACAGAGTTCACATTATACAAATTATTGGGCTTTTGTCTAAACCACAGAATGTACATCTAAGCCCTTGGGAAAAAATTTGTCTTCCTTTTCCCTTAAAACTCAAGAAATTAATGTCAGTTTCAAGAAATAACCCACTTAATGTTAACACAAAAAATATTAAATTTATTGTAACCAATATTTAACCAGTGTTTAAACATACATAGAAAGGAAAATGAAAGTATATCAGGAAAAGTGCATATTCCAGTATGTCGCAGAAAAATATGTATCTGTGTCAGAAGACTGCTGAAATCATCAAAAGAGGGCAATGAAGAAAACTGTGGCAATGGAAATAGAGCACAGAAATAAGTATTAATGTGTTTGAAGCAAAAAGGATCTTAACAGTGATGCAGATCTCTTGAGCAATGATAGAATGATCGAATTGCTTAAAAATGTATAAATTACAGAAGTGATCTCTTAGGATTCTCCATTTTTGGGAAAAAATGAAAGAAGTAAATGATAGAGGTGTTTGAAAAGATAATGATGTTAAAACCTTTTTTGATCCTGTGATAATTTAAGAGAATGTCTAGTACTAAATATTAAAATGATAGACATTTTGAAAAGAGCATTTGTCTTTCATTCAGAGGTTTTGAAAGAGTTAGGTAGATGAGGAATTCTCTCAGGATCTGATCTTCATTTTCACAATTTTTTTTGAACATAAGTAAAGTTCTGGAAGAGGGGTAATGTTGGATAATAGTTTAGAAGGAGTAATAAAAATTATTTATATTATTTATGTAATTTATATTCAGTGCTTAGCAATGTTCTTAATTGGGCACCTTATGAAATTTCAATCAAGAAATAAAAGTGTTATGGAAATTATATGGCATTCCTCAAATGCACTAATAATACATTATCTCTGCTTCTCCAAATGTAACCACTTCCTCAGAGATTTCTGTTTAAGGATATTTTGTTTAAAGGCTAAGTTCCTGGTGGTTGTGTAAGTGCTTTGGGTCCTTTGATGCTGAAGATTTCAACAATGACCACCATAATAACAATATTTATAGCATTATGTAATATAATAATCGATAAGATTTACAGGAATGAAAAAGGAGGAAAGTAGCAATAACAAAGATAAATATTAAAATTCTAATGTTGTCTTCAAAAAGTCTTGAACCTCCAAAGTATTTAGAATTCATTAACTGTTATATCATGAGTGCTTGGGGTTTTTTGAGTCTTTTTAAAAAACTAGCATGATTTGATAACCTGATACCTTCACATGTCTACTGAAAAAAAAGAACTTTATTGCAAGTGGCTTTTAAAATGGGTTTATCATGTCTTGAGAGAAGAACCCTAACTTAGTGTGTCTGACATGCTTTTGTCCAAGAAGGACTTAATCTTGTGGTATGAGGCTAATTACAGTACTTTTGCTCAGACAAAGAAAGCATCTTGAAGGAAAAGTTTGTGGCACTTTTGAGTAACTGCCTTATGTCAAGTTACCATTGTATCTGAAGAATCAGACTTTCCAAGTTTAGTAAATATTTTCTCATATCAAAGTGAATATTTAAGTTCTTAAGAAAGAACTTCAATGTTAAATTCTTGGAAAAGAACTTCAACATTAAGCTCTTTGAAAAAAATTACTTCTAGTATATTAATGCTGCACCCTAATTTAATCACTGAAAGGTCATCTTTTACTTTAGAATACATATAGTACATAAACTTTGTTGCTTTCAAAATACTAATTTATTTCAAATACAGGAGTTTAATTCTTAATCAGGCAGTGTTAGATTTTACCAAATATGAGCCAATTTAACAATGTTTCTGAAAGCAAGTTAATGTGAAATGTAAAAACACAAGAAAAAAACATATTGAATGAGTAAACTCAGAAAATAGCTAAAGAGTTGTATTTGATGCAAGAATTCAGTCTTTACAATAACGATGTTGTTCTGGGCCAAAAAGTCATGTTGGCAGAGCTGACCGCAGCTGTATGAAATTACTTGGAGGTGCAGGTAGCTATGGTGAGAAAGGTCTCCCTGAATAGCTGGTCCCCACCTCCTGCTCACACCTTTTCCACATTCTGGCGTTGTGGCTATGTGCAGATTCTGTGGGGCACCGACTGACACCAGTGAGTTTGTCCTAGTGCTCGATGGAGAGAAGCCCCAAGGCTTCCAATTCCTCTGGAATAAGGGCCTCACAGCAGATGAACGGATACCTGAATAGCTGGTCCCCACCTCCTGCTCACACCTTTTCCACATTCTGGCGTTGTGGCTATGTGCAGAGTTTGGATTCTGTGGGGCACCGACTGACACCAGTGAGTTTGTCCTAGTGCTCGATGGAGAGAAGCCTGAAGGCTTCCAATTCCTCTGGAATAAGGGCCTCACAGCAGATGAACGGGTTCAGTGTTGGTGTGGGGACCATGTTGATTATTCTGGGTGGTTCTGCAGGCATGAGAGCTCCTGTGAGGACCAAAGGGTTTCCTCTAGAAAGCAGATTCAAGTGGCCCCTGGGCTGGTTTGGGAAAAGATTTCCTTGGTGAAAAGTGGAAAAACCCTGTTTATTTAACAGGCAAAGCTTTCACCAGCACAAAAAAAATGAACAATATTAAACAATAAAACCTCTTGCTGCTCTGAAGAGATGACAAACTCAGAAAGTCCCCTTGGTGGGCTGTAGCTCGCCTCACTCAGTCTCTTATCAGTCCCTCCAGCACTTGAAATGTCACAGCCCAGGTCCTGGTGGACCACAGGTTTGAACTCCCAGTGCTCTTCTGGGTGTTCAGTCCAGAGCAGGTTTGAGCAGTTCCAAGAAAAAGAAAAACCACAGTCTAAGGAACTTCTCTGCCTCAGCTAGCTAAAAACTAATTAAAAGCAAAGGAGAGCTCTGTCCCGCTGTCTGCTGCAGACAGCACAGTCCAGCAGAAGAATGTGGAGGAGAAAGTGCAGTTTTTGAAAACAAACTGCATGTTTCTTCTCTTCCCCCACCTCAACCTTTGCTCTCAGAACCAGTCTTAAAGGTGCAAAACTTATTTCTGGGCTGAACAGATGAATGCAGATACAAGCATCATAAAGTCACCTCAGGACACAAGTGCATCCTCTACTGAACCTTGTAGTTTTTCTGAGGGAAGAGCATTTGGGTTAAATAGAATTATGCTATGATAATTTTCATACTTACAACATTTGCAAGAATTAATTTATTCAGAAAAGGTAAATATTCTTTATCTAGATAAATTGTATGTGTGATTGGGACAGATTTTCAGAATTAATTCTATATATAATTGCTTGTTTATCCAGAGATAGGGATGCTGAATTAATTACACACATATAAATGTATGTACACATGCATACACATATATGTATATGTTAACAAATACATGCAATTTGTATAGATATATGCTATATGAACTAACTCCCTGCACATTTGGTTATGAACATACATGACTTGGCTTCATGTCTGATGTTAGCTTTCTTAAATTATACACAGCTTTATGGGGAGAAGGGAAGGAGCTTTTTGTAAGTGTCTCCTTTGTTTTAACTACAAGGCTGTTCCTTAATAATTAAAAAAGGGTTTAGATACTTCAGGACATATTGAAAAGAATGCTTAGAAATAGAAATCAAAGAACTCTGTTCTGCATCCAGCTCTTTCAAAGACTTGATTTAATGACTTCAGTAAAACATTTTGGGATAAATTATATGGTTTTATTTCACTGGCTTCTTACAAATTTAGGATGGGGAGTGCAAAATGGTAACTTCTAATGCCATGGAGAAAAGAAAATTAACACTGAGCGTGGATGAAAGTGTAATGCAACCACATAATATAGTTACATAAACTTAGTAAACAGTAAAAAAAAAAATTACAGTCATGATTTAGCATTCCCAGTAGACAGACTCAGCATTTTTTGCAGATTTATGATTGAAATCTTGGCCTTATGGTGTAATCCTGTTTTTGTGTAATGAGGATAAATCCTCACGAAAAATAAACTGGAAGATCATTATTCCCCAAAAAATGTTTGCAATAAGGCAGGAACATAGTGTGTGAAGAGAAAAAGAGGATAGAAAGGTAATGGTTCCTTGTGTGTTCCTAAAGCCATGAAGCATCTCCAGGCTTTCAATATCAAGTGACAGCTTTAATTTACAGTTGAGCTTGGAGACATTTTTATAGCCCTGCATTCAATTCTTTTATGTGGGCAGTACAAAGTGCTTATCAGAACAAGCACCTTTTTTTAACCACAAGGCACTTTATATACTGTGTATCAGAAGTAGGCTCCTGAATTTAGGATTAGAGAAAATATACCATAAATTGGATCATTAGAGAGTCAAAATGGAGATAAGATTACCGGTGTACCTAAGAACATACGTGCCTTGTACATTATCCCTGTCCTATCATTCTTATTTTTAATTTGCTTTTAAGATATGGTTTTGCTTTGACTCTGGAGAAAAATAGAAAGATGGGTATCTTACCTGGTTAAACAGGTGTTCATTGCAGAATAGGCAATACAGCTAACAGTTATCTTACTGTGCATTGTGTGTATTATGTTAAGAATTAAAAAAGTCTAATAAAAGGCTGTGCAAGTGCAAATTGAATTGAAACACAGCACACAGCTGTACTCTCAAAGAGAGAAGGGAATAACAGGCTACTCTGATTTCTGTGGTGTTCCTGTGATGCAAAACAACAGTTCTTTTAGGCGGTTTTCTTCTTTTCCAAGACATAAACTTGAAATAACAAGTGCAAACTGTGTTGCAGCATCTTAGAGTTGTGTTCTTACCATACTCTCAAAGAGAGAAGGGAATAGCAGGCGACTCTGTGATTTCTGTGGTGTTCCTGTGATGCAAAACCACAACAGTTCTTTTAGGCTGTTTTCTTCTTTTCCAAGACATAAACTTGAAATAACAAGTGCAAACTGTGTTGCAGCATCTTAGAGTTGTGTTTTTACAGCATTAAAGATGTTAATAAGTATTTATTGTCTACCAGTGGTAGGGGAAATAGGGAGGTTGAGTATGAGAGTATGTAGAAGTCCACACAGCACACAGCTGTACTCTCAAAGAGAGAAGGGAATAAGACTCTGTGATTTCTGTGGTGGTGTTCCTGTGATGCAAAACAACAGTTCTTTTAGGCGGTTTTCTTCTTTTCCAAGACATAAACTTGAAATAACAAGTGCAAACTGTGTTGCAGCATCTTAGAGTTGTGTTCTTACAGCATTAAAGATGTTAATAAGTATTGTCTACCAGTGGTAGAGGAAATAGGGAGGTTGAGTATGAGAGTACGTAGAAGTCCTTGAAAATCAAAAGCCTCCTGGGGCCACTTGAGTGCAAGATATTTTTAAGAATGGATCTAGAAATCAACTACCATGAGCAAGTAATCCATGAGAAAGTTGAATTACATTTGAGAAAGTGAATTTGGATTTTGTCCTTGTCCTTTTTTGTGAAGAAGAATTTACCTATTTACAGTAAAAATATTTTACAGCATTAAAGATGTTAATAAGTATTTATTGTCTACCAGTGGTAGGGGAAATAGGGAGGTTGAGTATGAGAGTATGTAGAAGTCCTTGAAAATCAAAAGCCTCCTGGGGCCACTTGAGTGCAAGATATTTTTAAGAATGGATCTAGAAATCAACTACCATGAGCAAGTAATCCATGAGAAAGTTGAATTACATTTGAGAAAGTGAATTTGGATTTTGTCCTTGTCCTTTATTGTGAAGAGGAATTTACCTACTTACTGTATAAATATTTTGCATGCTTCCACATCCTCATCTGAATGCAAACGGTTTTTCAATTAGAGCAGCAGTTTCCTCACTTTTGTAGAAGAATATGTCATAATGAAGGAAATCTGATGAGTCTACAGTGGAGAATGAAAGTAGTGATGATAGCCTCTCACTGTATTTTGTAAGTAGTATAAAACAGAGATAAAGGTTGATATTTTACTCATCTCATTGCGTTGCAATGGCCTTGGAAATAGTAAGAGATTGTGATAAACTACTCCCAGGAATTCAGGAACATTCAAGAACATAAGTGTGGTCACACTGAATCAGAGCAAATACTTGGGTAATCCACTTTCTTGTCTGTAACAGTGCTCAGGTTTTTAGGGAAAGCATGCAAGAAACATGCTTCGGGGGGGACTTTGACAGTCAGATACTGTCAGTGTTAATATATTGCCCATTTACAATCAAAAAGAGTTATTGTTTGATTAATTTTACCAAAGAATTGCAGTAGAGAAAAATTTTATCCCTTAGCATACTATGCAGCTGACTCTTGAGCATGAAACATCATCTTGTTCCCCACATTTCTCTTGTCGGGGATAAAGGATGGGCAGATGGCTGAGTGCAAAGAGCACAAAAAACGATATAAACTGCATCATTCCTGGTTCCTGTGGTTCACTTTTGTTCTTCAGTGAAAGTAGAGGCATGTCATTAAAATTCATCATTGCTGTTTGTCTCCAAAGTAACCCTAGAGCAGAACAGCTACTCTTAATGAGGTCAGGAATAAAAAAATCTGTAAGGTTTAAATTTAGTGGTCAAAGTGGCCATGTTGTGGTATGTTTCTGAACAAATAATCTGTCACCTTGTTGAGCATTAAGTATCAAAATATAACTTATACAATATATTTGCTGTCCATTTTGTTTGACAAACATAAATTCACTAACAACTTAAGGTGTGTATGGTTTACCCCAAACTCTAGGAATCCATTAGAAAGACTTAGTACACCAGATGATGGGATATACCCCAGGTCATACAAAAATGCAGCAGTCATTATGATTAAGAGTTTCTTGGAGACGGACAAGAGACACTTTGGTTCTAAAGAACTGGAAGGGAGACCTGTGGATTTGGTGGGCGGCATGTCTCTAGGGAGGTGTGTGAATGTGCAAAGGCAGCATTATGGCAGGACAAAATGAGAGGTGTGACAGCTCAAGCAGAAGCAGGAATAAACATGCTTGCTGCCTCTCCAATTCTGAAGTTACAAAAGAAAGGAGAGATATGGGGGACTTGCTTCCCATGGAGAAATATGGTGGGTTTTCTTTGTATCAGCTTCCTCCATATAACTCCCATCTGCTGAACCACTGGGTTAAAGAGGTTTCTTTTCTGACAGTGGATTTTCCCAAACTCCTACAAGATAATAATGCATGTTTAAAATTTCTTGCCATGGCATCAGATAAGGCAGGCTCACCTTGTCTTTATGCCTATTCCAGCAATGATAAAAAAAGAGATTAAAGCACACTTTCCCTGGGGTCTGAAAACTTCCTGTCATAGACTGATTGCTTAGCCTTGCTGAAAACAGGTGTCTCTCTCCAGGGAGGTATAGCTGGAATGAACAAGTCTACAGTGATTGAAATCTACTGGGTGTATAGGTCTGTGACACCCTAATGTGGTTACTGGTATTCACAAAGACACCTAGCATTTTCTCTCCACGGTCTTCCCTTTCTGAACTTGCACAGTAAAATTAAATGAGGCAGAAGGTCTGCAGCAGGATTTTTTTCCTGAGTTTAAAGGCTTCCCTTCAGATTTTGTACTAATCCATCTACTTAGGGTAGATAAAATGTGAGTAAGGGAGGAAGGCAAGTAACATTTTTATCCACTTGGTCTTTTAAAGATTCTTTTCGCTAACTTTAAGAATGACTTTTACAGCAGTAAGACCTTCAGACAAATATTGTACTAAAGATAAAACATACCAATTTGATAGTCATAGTTTTGGTCATAATAATTTCTCACTTTTGATAGTATATGTGCTCAAATAAGATTTTGGAGTATTCAGAATAATTTCTTTTTGTTGTTGTTGTTGTTTTCCTGAATCTTGAAATTAAGTCAGACTACTGAAATTTCAAGACCTTAACTCCACTTCTCTGGGGAAACGGTGGACAAAAATCTGCTATCATATAAATAGTACAACTTCTTGAAAGTCTTGAAGTAGATAGAATTTAGTGAAGTCAAATTTGGTAAAGATATGTTTTTCAGCCTTGTACATATTGGGCAAAATATATGTCCTCAGGCATGCTTAATGGCCTGCTCACAGAGGAGACAAATGGTATTCCAGTGTTCCAACTGCTTTTGAGGTCAGTAATATGAACTTCAATATTTCCATAGTAAGTATCTCTAGATGATATCTTCCAAAAGTCTCACGGTGGTAGGATTAGTGGTGAGAATATATTCTGGCATGCAAAGTACATGCATGTAATTTGTGTCTTTTGCAGAAAAGCAGGCAAAATATATGTCCTCGGGCATGCTTAATGGCCTGCTCACAGAGGAGACAAATGGTATTCCAGTGTTCCAACTGCTTTTGAGGTCAGTAATATGAACTTCAATATTTCCATAGTAAGTATCTCTAGATGATATCTTCCAAAAGTCTCACGGTGGTAGGATTAGTTGAGGTAGGAGGTAGGAAATGTTGGAGATTTCTGGCCACAACTGCTTTTCCCAAGTGTAAAAATTTTTTAGCCATGGAGCCAGCAAGACTATCTTCCTTCTACAGATGCTTGAAATATGTTTAATTTTTGACCCATATTTTATATTTATTTACTTATCAATTGATTGGTTGGTCTAACAATTTTCTTTACTGCAGGCATCTCTAATCAGACTCTGACATTCATTTTGCTGAAGTTAACCTTATGATTCAATACAAGAAATTTCATAGTGCTGTGAAGTTCCAGACACATTATAAAGATCTTCCTTTATCTCATAGAGCTGAGGGTGAATTTTGAGAGTTGTACCATTTAGCACACTTACATTCAATCATTGATGTCATCTTGTAGCTCATGTGTTCCTAAAGGACCCTATTGGCTTCATTGGGGTTACTGATGGGTAACCAAGGGTTCCAGGTTCTGAGTTTTGCCAGGGCTTTGCTCTAAACTTGTTTTAGCGTCTTACTTGGTACTTTTTTCCTCCTTATGAAAATTAACTTGCTCAAGTTTATAAATTTGATGCTGCATTAGTTGTATCAGATCTGCCACAGCAATGAAACCAGCATGTTTTGAAGACAGAAACATGCCTGGAGTTTCTTGTATTTTCTAAAAGTTCCCCCTTCTCCACAGAGACTGTCATAGCACATCTGATTAATTCACTAGAAATCACTTGAAAGGCTCTGGAAGGAAACACATGAGCACTGGCATGTCTCCCTGAGAGGAGTCCCTATCCTGGGAGATATTCAATAGCCATCTAGACATGGTCCTGGGGAAACGACCCTGGGTGGCCTGGGTTGAGCAAGGGGCTTGGATCAGGTAACCTCCAGAGGTCCCCTCTGACCTTTACCTTCTTGAACCATTTTTGCTCTACTAGCGCTCAAGTAGGACCTATGCATTAACTTAAACATTGGTCTCCTGTAAAACTGTCCAATCTCTTGATGTTTCCTGGGCAAGTTCACACAGTTCTGGATGATAGCCAGGAGGTATTTGCATGACATCAACCTATATAATCCAAGTAGTCTGGAGGGAATGTGATTGTGCTACAACTCAGAAAAGCACAGCACACAGAGGTGTGATACTTTGCAACTAATTAAGGCTGTTTTGTTCTTACCTCAGCTGTGTAGGAACATTACGACCATATCATTAACACAAACTGACAAATATTTGAGGAGTTTTTCAGATCTTGGGGATCAGTATTCTGAAAACCAAAGGAGAAATCTTCTACCATGGGAATCTATTATACTCTATGACTTAAGATCAGTCTCTGTCTTCATTTTTGCCTGTGTAGTCTTGCTGAGCATCTCTAGGTAATTAGGAATAATTACCTCCAGCATTTGAAGAGCATTGGTGTCTTTGTGACACTCTGGTAGCCCCCCTGCTTTTTTTCAGCTTGTTTGTTCTGCTCCAAGCCTTTTGAGAGACAATTGACGAGTATGGCTATGTCTTGGCTGTGCCTAGGAATGGACAAAAGAGCTGCTGGAGAAGGTTTGACTGATGGGATAAATAGGGAGACCACCGCTGAGATAAGTGAAGAGCTCCACTGAACATCACTAGATATCATCCTTTTGTGTTGCATACTGAAATACCAGCAGTGGGGCTAGTGGATAGTGGCAGGAATTGGGAATGTAAAGGGAGATAATTGCCGCATCTGTGGTTTGCAAGGACAAGGCTAGATAAACTTTTTTTGAAGCACTGCAGTCCAACTGTTATGGAGAAAAAGCAAAACTTGGAGGATTAAATAGAATTCAGTAACTGAGAGTTGAATTTTGTTCTGTTAAAATCAGAGAAGAAGTTTAGATAAAACAATTTGAACACTTACTTTATGAAAGACATCTAAATGTATAACATATGCAGAACTTTTATACTTCTATATGTATACCTTTGAGTTTTAAAATGACCCTGAAAGGTATCATCCCTACTTCTAAATGCATGTTTTAAATTCAGATCATAATTCATCCTTCTGCCTTATAAATAATGAATTACCTGTTTGTAACAAGTCAAAGTCAAGATCTTCTTATTTGATTCCAAATGAAAATATGTATTTCCATTGGAAAAGGAACACGTGGGAGTTTGTCTGCACATCTAGTGTTGGCTGCACATGTTCAGGGAAGATGAATTCAAAGCAAAACAGGTGCTGTTTGAATGATGACATTTTGGAATAGCATCCTAAAAGGGTTAGGGGAATTGAGACAATTTATGTAGAAATTAAACTCCTTAAAAGGAGTTGAGAGTGGAGTCAGTTTTGGTATCCAAGAGTCTAGCTTAAACGATCCAAAAGACATATTTTATTTCCCTGTAGCTCTATAACAATAGTTTTCCAGAACAAGTGTTTCTGTTGACAACTTTCTAGTAAACCGTACATGTAGTTATATATGTACTTTGAGAACTTTATTCTCCATTCTGTGTGAGGAAGCTACAAAATCACAGAAAATAATGTGAATTAGGAGTTTTATTTCTACAAGAGAATGGCCAGATCTTAGAATACCTGTAAAAGAGTGAGATTTAAAGTAAGATATGTCTATGTTGTCACCGACTTCTAACTACAGTATTCTTCTTTCATGTTTGAGAATAATCTCAGACTTCCCATTCTTTTTAATCAAAACATACTTACATGTCTAAGTGAGACAAAAATGCCCCTATAACCCTCTACTGGAAGTTATTAATACAATAAACTTTATTGATTAATTACTTAAGATAGCATGAGGTTAAAGTATTTGTCATGTTAAGTCCTATTCCAGCCCTTCTTCCTGGCCAAATAATTCAGGAGGTGGAGGGATGTTTTTGCTATGCTGTAAAAAAAGAAGGATATTTCTGCATTTTACATGACGACATGAAATGATCCAATATTGGAGGGTCTTCTTGTTAGTGCAATGGCAACATCAATGGCAACATAAGTGCAGTCTCATCACATGCCATGACAGAGTCAAAGGATCCATGAGTGTTGCTACTATGCTTGAAATTGGCATTTGAGAGCAAGTGAATGACCTGCAGTGCAGGGACCTATTTAGACATGCTGTGAGACTTCTGAGCTGGTGCTAAACTTCTTTTTTTCCCCTTGTTCTTCTGTCAAGTATAAGCAGTCTCTTGTTCTTATATTTTTGCATGGCTGGCATTTGAGAGATGCATTGGAGAGACATTTTCTGGGAAAAAAAATTGGAAAGATTATCCAGGCAGACATCTGAACTCCTGCCTGCTGTGGAAATGGTCTCTCTGCTGCGGCTCAAATTAGGGGTAACAGCCAGTGCGTGATTTTTATTACTTGGCTTATTATTTTATTTTGCCTGAAGAGAGTAAGTGATTGACGATACACTGCCTTTTTGGAACCACAAACTAAACATAAGATGCACCGTCCTGTGGGAAACCTTATGTTTCTCAAGGTCTGGCATGAATCAATTTGTGCCATTTGATATTTCATGCCAAAAGCTCATATCAAAGAATTTTAGTTTGTCAAATTTGAACTTCTAACTCTCCAACTTGTCCAGGTCCATGTGAGCTCTGAACATGTGTCTTCATTAGTCATAGAAAGAGAGTTTCATCTGGTTTAATTTCTGTCTTCTTTTGGAGCCTGCATTAAAACACAGGTGTGGACAGCTTTAAAGAGTCATAAAAGACTTGATAAATCAAGAGTAGAGGGTTGCTCTTTGGCAAGAAGGAGCATGGCATTCATCTGCTAGATGATCTAAATACTGTTTTTACTTGTTTACCTTACAAGAATTTCAATTCTTTTTTCACCTTGCAGGGTCAGTGCCCATCTTAGCATCTCTTCCCTCACAGTCAGACTCTTCGTGCTGAGGATGGGTTAGGTACAGATCCTGCAGCATAGGTTCCCAGCTTTTTCTCTCATTTTCTCACTTTTCTTTCTTTAAACTGGATGCCATAGGCATCAGGATCTAGGAGGGATCTAGGGCTGTCAGCTTCATTGTTATCCAGTTGCCTCCTTATCTGTTGCCTCCTTACCTTGCCTGCTATGCCTTGAGAATTCAAATAAGTAGTAAAAGTGTTCACTTCTCACTTTTGTTAGTTTGTCGGTAAGTACTTCACCATGTCTTAAACCTGTGCATTGAGGAAGCCTGTAAAGGTATAGTGGTTTATGGGATGTATTCAAATGTGGAAATTACAATTGCAATTACAATTACAAGAATTTGGTATTAGAAGATGGAAAAGGATATAATGGTGTGACAAAATAAAACTTTCTCTTGCACTAAATTTACCACATATGCCACATGATATAGTTATAAAGAAGTCAATTGTAATTTGCTTTTCCGTTCTCTCTAGTGTCTTTTGACATGGATTTTTTCATTCACTGTAAAAAAGAAATCTTTAAAGATTTTTAACCTATAACCAAGTCTTACAATGTCTTTTGCTGTATGTGGGCTAGCATTTAAATGAAACAACCAAGGGAGTCTTAAATGCCATTATAAGCATGTTCATTCCAGATGTTTTGCAGGATTTAATAGGTCAAGCAGCCAAGGGGCTTGACTTTAGTGTTTTG
Source organism: Passer montanus (assembly GCF_014805655.1). Lineage (NCBI taxonomy): Eukaryota > Metazoa > Chordata > Aves > Passeriformes > Passeridae > Passer > Passer montanus. Next base: position 8,059,460 of record NW_024363160.1, on the reverse strand, counting down.
GGATCAGTTACAGCTTCATTGGAGGGTTGAAATTCAATCTTAAATCACTGTGCTGTAACGAGTTGGCGCTATGGGGTTTTATTACAATAGCTGGCTTCTTCCCTATCATGGCTACTCACAGACTGGAACTGCATTTTTATGGGGTCTGTTTGGTACAGATGTAGCCATCAGCCTCAGGTATATCACCCTGGCAGCCGTAGTGTGCTGGGAACTGGAACTATTTAATGCCACCTTTTATATCACTGCAGTCAGGTGACCCTGCAGAATAAACATTAACATCTTCTTCTCATGCTGATGAGATTCTTAAATAATTTGCTATTGCCTTTCTGAGTCAGATCCTGCAGCCTTGATGCAGTCATGGCTTCTTTTGACTTTGTGGCAGAGACTTTGACTTTGTCAGAGACAAAACTAGAGGGCTGGGCTCAATTTGGTGAAATGCCTAACAATCATATCAAATCCATCACTCAAAGTCTTCCTGCACATCACCAGTGTAGTTGCAAGACTTTTGTAGTACACACAATTAGAAAAACAGTTTTGTATTCAGAATTACGTCAGTTTTGTGTCTGTTTGATAATGCTAAATAGTGATATTAAATATATGTATATATTTGATAAATGTGGAAAAAATAATCTTTTCAGCACACTCTAATTTAAAATTTATAGATTTTAAAGATCTGGCATTTACCAGCTTTCCTTTTTATACTATGATCCAAACTACCTGATGAGATCAACTTCTTTGCCATTCATTTAGTGGGGTCTTTTGGTTCTGAGTTGTTAGAGCAGTCTATTGGCTTTCAAAAAATCATTGAAAATATACTGCTCACTCCTTAACTATCTTTTTTCTTAAACATTTATCAAAGAACAATTGATAAAGTTGAGGAGCAAAATTTTTTCTCCTCAGAAAAATTTTTTTGTTTTGTTAAAACATCATATCTTCAGCAATATTATGTGCTGTCACTACCACCACCCTCCACTGAACTTGTTCACCAAAGCAGTTACTAGAATGGTGGGAAAACCTTTACTAAATTCTGAGTATTTTCTATATGAGTTAAACAGCTGAATAGGAATAACATTTGCTGCTGAAAAGCAGCTCAGGCTGTCTTAAAAAGACAATATATTTCTTATTGAACCTGTCTTTCTTTTCTTTGTTTTTATGCTTTGGCCTTCACTAATCTTGGCTATTGCTCTTTTATCGAGCTCCTTCTGCACATATATTTCTTTCGCTTCATATTTTATTTAAAATTACTCAAGTGACAGCCAATTACCTATCTATCTGACCAAGACTGCAAAGACACTTTTGATCATCAGGTTTTTTCTTCTCTGACAATTACCTGTCAGAAAACTAAGTTTCCCTTTTGCTCCATTAAACTAAACTCACTATAAATATTTGTGATTTACTCAGAATCTTTCCTGACATTCAATAACCTCCATGACATATAGTCTTATAAATGTATTTAGTGAGCTGTTATAAGGGATTACCATCTAAAAATCACCCAAAAGCTAGTATTTCACCTGGACAAGTGAATGCAGATCATTAAAAAAATCTAATGAGAGTTTCTTCTGTGGTCAGATGATTCCTTTAACTGTCACCAACTCTATGAAGTAGTGATCTAAGTCAAAGTTAAACATTTAATTGTGACACTGACTACATTCATTTTTGGTAATGAAGCCTCCAGTGAAAAATGGTAAGTTACAGATAAAGAGGCTGTAATATTTAGCCGAGGAACAGTAACTTGCTAAATAGCATTTTTCAGCTAAGAGTGATCATCTGACACCTCCCTTCCTCTTCAGGTTTAAATGCTCTCCCCTTCCTTAAAAAACTGGCATTTCTCTGGTGTTAAATCTTATCTTCCTTTTTACTGAAGTCAAGCCTATCAGTAAAATTCTGAAACCACAACAGGAGTGTAAAATTTATATAAAAAGTTGTTTATGCATTACCTTGGTCTTTGATGCAACTTATTTATTTACTTATTCATTTTAACCTTCTTCTTTCATCACCTGTTAATTTCCTGTTAGAAATCCTAGGGTTTAACATGTGGTAAGTCAGTCTTTTACTCTCCAATTCTGAGGTTTTACCCAGAGTAGCTTGGCAGCTTTGTGATGTCTTTTCCCCTTAAATTAGAAAGTGCGTATTTTCCAAATGTGAACGTTGAGCGTTCGCCCCAAGGTTTTACAAAAATATTTTCTCAGTGGAACATCTGTCAAGGAAAAAGAAATACACACCTAAGAGCCCTGGAATGTGAAGACAGACTTTAAGTCAAATGTGCCTAGTGCTAAGAGTGACCTTGATCCAAGGTCTTGTCTATTCCAGCCGAATGCGAAGGCTGTGGTGTAGGAGGCTCCCATCCCCCCTCTCCTGCCTCGCCACTGCCCTCTCCCTTGTGTTGGTGTGTAGCTCTGTGGGAGTGCCCACCCATCTGGGCACAAAATAACAAAAGGAGAAGGGAAGGAAAGAAGGAAGATGGGACAGGACGGGATGGGATGGGACAGGATGGGATGGGACGAGAGGATAGGTTATGATGAAAAGGTTATTGCACTACTGAGCTTAGCAAAGGTATCCTGGGGTCTCAGAACAGAGGCCTCTTAAAGCTGAAAGTGGAGTTTCTTTGGCGGAGGCTGGGGGACCACTTCAGTTTTTAACAGCTGCATCTTCCAAACTGGGCTATACTGAAATTCAGTTGGAACAGTGGAACAGTTCCACACTGGAACCAGTGATAATGGTAATGGTAAAATGATAATGGCAAAAAGATCAACAATCCTCAGAGATTTATCATGTCCAGGAAACTCTTCCTGCAGCCACAGGTTCGATTTATGATCATAAGATGAAGATAAGAATTTTGAAGAAAACATCTTTATCCTTAGCAGCAGCAGTTAGTATGGATGATGCGCTGTGCCCTGCAACTTCTCCTATCATAAGTATTAGCAATATCAGCCAACTCTGAGTTTTACATGCATAATTCAAATGTTACAGATAATTCCTGACCTGATTTAGAAAATGAATACCATGCACTGTAATTTTTTGATTCACCATTTTTTATGCTATTTTAATTTTTGAAAGCTGAGTCCATTTGTAACAGTAACAGTGTCCATTTGTGAAGTCATAATTTTTCTCCTTTTTTTTCCTCTAGCTTGTAAAATTGTTTTAATTTTGGAAAGGATTTCAAAGCTATATAGTTTTACAGCTCTCCAGCTATTAAATATTTCTTTGATTTTTGTTAGATTTCTCAAATACAAGTGTGTTAGATATACTACTGATATTTTTGTGTTTCTTATAATTTCCAGGGATTGTTCTACATGACAGAGTGAAGCAACTTCCTAGTATCAAATGCAGAGTAGATTACACTTCCCAGTTTTTAAATTTAGTCATTTATACAGTAACAAATTTGCAGCTATATCATTAACCTTTTGTTTTTACATTTCATAATTTTATAGTCTTCTGTTTATATCATGTCACTTTTGGGTCTTTTCTTGTATGAAATGATCTGTTACATATGAAAACTCTTCATCTTGATATAGTGACTTCTGTTACGGATTTGGTTCTATTTATTCATCTCAAACTAACATGTCATTTATAGAACTTTTCCATTAAACTATAAAACTGACTGTTTTCCTTGATGGTTCTGACAGAAGAGAAAATTGAGTTTTAACACGTATTTGAAAAGTTGACTTTATAACTCTGCTGTGGTGTCTCATCACTCAGCTTCTGATATATATTTTGAAGTATGATAGGAACTGAGAATTTAGAGGAGGAGTTTAATTCACGGGGCACCCTGTTGAAGCCTTCTCTCAAAATTTTTTTCTGATTTCTCTATTGATGAGGAAGATCTTTGTGATTTCTTTCTACAGATTCTATGCAGCACTATCTTTTATTTTTCTAGTCCTTTGCCTTAAACTACTTGTGAAATATTAATGCTACTGTTGCACTATTTTTTCTGTTCGGGAGGTTCCAATTGTGCTGCGCATCTGGTTGACCTCTCTAGCTAAAGAAGCTCAGAATTCAAACAGATTAGTTCACCTGAAGTTTTTGCTGCTCTTAATAAAAAAGAGCTTGAGCATGGCTGGAAGAGAAAGTTCACCCTGGGTGACTTTATTGCAACCCCATCTAGCAGCTTAGTGCCTTCTCTGCAGGAAGTGGGAAATGGGAAATGTTTGGAAGACTTAGTGAAACAAAGGGGTAAAAGCCCAAGACTTCATTAAGTGAAGTGCTACAGTCCCACTAGAGCCTTTTACTGCTGCTAGTCCTGGTCTCCCGAGTCTTGCACTTTGCATTACAAGATTGTCAGTGATGATGATGACTAAATAACAAAGGGCTCCCTTGGCAGCAGTAATAAGAAATATCATGCATCCTTTTCCAAGTGTTATTATGATAACAAAATATTATTTCCCATCACCTCTGATAGATCTTTATAAGTTCTCATGAAAATATTTCACTCAACTGGACATAGGTTTCATTACAAACATACACCTAATATCTAAGTTGCTGAAACAAATTCTTCTCTTTTATTTGCAAGAAATGTTTGGAGTTTCATTCTAATTCTATGTTACTCATTTAAAAAAAGTATCAAACAACAATTTATTATGAATAGTCCCAAGCTTTGTTGCCACAGTTGTCACAAGTAGTGGAACTGCAGCCTTTCTCAACTTGGTAGGGAACTGGTATGACAGTAAACCCCCAGAGGACCTCAGTCACATTGAGAATACCCCAGCTGCAGCCTCGAGCTCCTCTGCCCTACTAAACTGATTGTCTGTCTTCTAGCAATGAAAAAAGTTGAGCTAGATAATTTTGGCAACCTCTCCCTTCCCTTTAGGTTACAGTTTTTTAGGCTGTTTTCAGAAGAATCTGAAAATGGTGATGAAATTAGAAATTCATGTGGGAAAATTTCTTGTTGAGAGAAAGAAAATTCTTGTTGAGAAAAACAGCTTCTCTGTAATCAAAAGATTTCTGGTGTAACATTTTGAAGTACTCACATGCACCTAACTCCCAAGTGAAACCATCTTTCACAGAATCTAGGCTAGTTTGGTAGCCACTGATGGACACAGAGATTTTGGATTTGGGCAAACATCAACAGTATGGACTTCATATCTGTGCAAAACCAGCCTGTAAATGTTCACAAGAGCCTGTTTCTTCCCTTTTATTCTGATGATTTCTGTCAAGTCAATTATCTGAATCACAGCCTGTGTTAGGGATTGCTTTTTCATTTGCACAGAACTAAAAACCTTGTGGCCTTCCCTGCTTCTTGTGGGGTTTAGTAGACATAAGAACAGCAGCACTCAGATGTCTCCTCTATTCAGTCCATATTGCTCATGGTATAAAGAAAACAGAATTTAATATGTTTCCTCTGCCATGATAATGAATTATTAGCTTTTTAACTTCTGCCTGTGTTACCTGCAAGGTGTTATAATTTAGAAGAGAGTAGCAATTTGAGGAGGAAAGACATGCCTCCTACCTCTTTCTTTTCTTTAGATTCTCCTCTTCCTCCGCACCACCCCTGCTAATGTATTCTGTGGGCTTTGGGGATGAGACAAATTACTCTGTGTTGGTGACAGGAGCAATATAAATGAGACTTAGCTGTGCAGGAAGGTCTCTCTGCATAGCCTGATGGTGAAAGCACTTCTTAGTGGGGAAGGAATGGTACTGTATGCTTGGCATCCTGCTTCCAGGGCTCCTTCAGTGGTTTCATGCTGTCACTGTATATAAAATAAAGAGTGAGCCCTGCAGGCAAGAAACACGAGCAGCTCTCCCAGTTTTGTAGAAGTGCCACAGGTAACAGATTGTACCCTCCTGTTTCTGCTTGTGCTCTCTTTTTGATTCTTGAAATACAAATTTTTATTTTTTTGCTTGTGACACGGCTTCAAAGCGAAGCTCTTTCCCTCAGTATCCTAATGGCTAGGAAGTGGGAGGAGAAGAATGAATAACTCAGTAGGCAGCAGGAGAGGAAATTGAACTTTATTTCTCTGTTTGTGGTGGGTGCCTTAACCACAGGAATCCATGGAAAGCCTAATAATAATTTTTTTTATGTGTAACTCTGTCTATGGTGAATATACCCTGTGCACCCCTATCTTTGGGAATATATTTGTGGCCACTGAAGTATTTTGTGGGAGCCCAGACCTGCCTGATGGATGTACTCAGAACTTGCTTGGGAAAGATGCACATGAAAGCAAACTTTTTATCTGATCCAGTTCAGCATGAGCTGAACACCAAGCCTTTTAGCATGCGTCTGGTGGCAAAGTGCAGTGGTTGTATTCATTTATGTTCCAGTATTACATTTTTCAGGCATTTAAGGTGATGATCTGAAAATTTATCCCAAGGGTCAGTTTAAGGAGGGACAGATATCAAACAGCTTCATTCATATCTGTGCTGCAGGCTTTTGTCTTTCAGATAGCTCTAGATGTTTCAAAGCTACATAAAATGCATAATGGCATCCATGACCCAACAGTGTGAATTTCCTCAATACCCACTCTGGGCAAGCTCTCTGCTCCTGACACCAGCACATTCTCATGCCTGGGGAAGTAGCCAGGCAGTGACATTGTGGATGTTAGTGAACCATTAGAATTTTCTGTCACATTAAACCAGGGTTATTGTGACCAGTGGTCTTCCCAAAGAGAGGAAACCCATGGCCAAGGGCCATTTTGAGTAGGTAAGGGTATAGTTTGCACACAGCTGCTCTGTTTCAGAGCCAAGGACACTTTAATGGAGACAATGCTAAGCCAGCTGCCTTCAGTGCTGGGAGTGTGATGGGACACACTCAATTTTTTGGTGCAGGTGAAGATCAAAGCTGCAGGAGGGTTTCAGTGAATGTCAGGGCAGAGGTGGCACTAAGAAAATCCTTGTCTCATTTGACAGCTCCACCTTCACCTTCTGCTTGCTTGCTAATGTCAGGGCTTCAGGAAGAAGACACATTGTCTCTGAAAACTGGTGGTCTGTGATTTTTTTAGCTGTTTTGCTGACCCAGAAGATTTCCACTTGTAATGGGAATGAAAAAGTCTCTGGCTCTGGTCATGGATGTCATAAATGCCTTCCTATGTGATAAAGGACTCTCAGTATGTTGTTGCTATACATAAACTGTATAGCCATAAACTGTAAGTTCTGCCTGTGCCAAAGAGCTTTCAAAATTCTTTATTTACCATCCTGCACATGGGATTTGGGGCACCCCTGTATTGTACTGTGTGATTTTTCATTTATATGTGCTGGGTCAGATGTTTAGCTGATAAAAGTCAGCTATATAAAACTTCACTGATTGCAAAGGAGCTGCACCAAGTTGATGATTCAACTTTTATTAATTTCATTGTTTAGATTTATCATATTTATTAAACTCAACATGGAGAATGTGGTTTTCATGTCTGCTGTAATGGTGGGGTTTTGTACAGAAAAAATGGATTCTGCTCTCAGTGACACCTCGTCTCATCTTGCAGGTGAAGATTGAATCTGGCCATAATGTGTAAAATGAAATGGTTTATGTGTAATACCCACATACGATGATACTTTGGTTGGTATTCATAGAGCCATGCTTGATCCATCTGTCTCAGTTATAAATATTGTAAGTGCATATTTCAGTAAATTTTAGGGTTTGTAACAATGTAGTAAAATCAAGTAGATGTTAATAAATTCTAGCAAGCACAGAAATTCAGTTGTTTGTCAGTAGGTTTCTATTTAGCTGTTCAATATTATCTTGCTACGGCTGCAAAAAATATTCAGCTAAGTTTAAACTCCAACAAATATGCTGCTAAGAAAGTTGATTTTCTATGTTTACAACAGTGGATTGGTTTGTCAAAAATGAGTAGCAAATGTGTTTGCAGAAGAATTTTATATCTGGCTTTTTGTGTTTCTTTTTTGTCTAATGTTCAGAAATGCAGAATTATCACATGCTGATGCAAAGATGAAGGCTGATGCCTCTTAGTTTCCTCCTTTTCCACACCCAACTAAATCCACACCCAAAATGCCATGAGGACAGTGGGAGCAGAGCTATTAGGCTGCCACCATTCCTTTCTGATTTGTCCAAAAGTAACATAGCAGCTTTTGAAGAGCACAGATGGCTCATTTGGCTGCTGGTTAGTTGTCCAAAAGTAATGTAGCAGCTTTTGAAGAGCACAGATGGCTCATTTGGCTGCTGGTTTTGGAGCAGTTTGCTCTGAGGTCTTCCAGCATTTTCTACTGCCTTTCACCCCCTGAGCCTATGTCTGTGTCTCAGGAGCTCCCAGCAGTGTCCCTTAATTCCTGCATTAAGGAACACCTGGGATCACAGTGGCCATGTCTGGGACTTGTACATTTTCTACTGCCTTTCACCCCTGAGCCTATGTCTGTGGCTCAGGAGCTCCCAGCAGTCTTCCTTAATTTCTGCATTAAGGAACACCTGGGATCACAGTGGCCATGTCTGGGACTTGTCTGGGCTTGCTCTGCTCTTTTGAGCTTCTAGGAACAGACTGAGGAACTTGCAGTCGAGTCTAGTTGAGAGTAAATCTTAGTAAACAAAGAAATGGGGAAGGGAGGGACCGTGATGGTGTTTCAGAAGCAATAGCAAGGTTTGCATGGCTTTGCTCTCGCTGGTGAAGCCTGGGGAGTCTAGTTGAGAGTAAGTCTTAGTAAACAAAGACATGGGGAAGGGAGGGACCGTGATGGTTTGCATGGCTTTGCTCTCGCTGGTGAAGCCTGGTGCAAATAAGAAAATATCAAGTGTTCTCTCCAACCCATAATTAAAAAGTGGATGTTCTGTTTGTGTGTTTTCTTACAGCTGGCAGCATTAGAGAGACAAATCTTTGACTTCCTGGGTTTCCAGTGGGCTCCTATCCTTGGCAATTTCCTACAAATAATAGTTGTCATTTTGGGTTTGTTTGGAACCATCCAGTTTAGGCCTCGATATATAGTCGTGGTAAGTCTCATTTATTATATTTCTTTTTGTTTCTTACCATAAAACCTGTCATATTACAAAGCAGAATTTTCTTGGTTTCAAAACACCAGATGGTATTTCTGTAACAACTGTACAGGTCTCCATGTCTTTTTGCAAATGTAGGACTACTAAGTGAATTTTTTTGAGATTTTGGACATTATCAAAAACAAGTAAACTGGAGAAAGTGCTACCAAAACTACGATATGGTACAAGTCAATTAGACTATGTAAATAAATAAAGTACAAACTGTTCTTCTTTTTGTAACAGACAAGCAGAATTGATGATGATTATTAAAAAAAAAAAAAATTGCAATGGCTAAGTTATATTTGACTACATCTTTCTTGTAAGCAGAGAGGAGCAATAACTGTAGAAATTTCTTTGATCCTGTGACCCATGTGTTCCAAAGAAGTCTCCTTCTCACTTACATGTAATTTTGTCAAGACCTGTATTTATGGCTTTGACCCTAAATTATTGTAAATTCTCTCTGATGCTTGTAAATTGAAGCTTCTCAGTTGTTTTTTCCCATTCTCTCAATATAGCCAGGAATAAAAAGAAATTTCAAAGCTGTGAAATAAACTGCCAACAGAAAAAAAAAAAATCTCTGTTCCTCCCCCACGTTCATTTTTGAATATAAGAATATTATGTCCTTACCTGGTAATGGCTGTATTTGGAACATTTTGGTTGTGTTGTCAGTAATGGATTTTAAGAGGCTAAAGTTATCTTTTTCCTCACAAAGGAATGAAATAAATGTCTGCTGGAGGAAACTCATTAAACAAATACTTAAAAAGCTTCATCTTTTCTAGTCAAGCCTGGAATCCTGTAACTCTTTGTTGTGTCTTAAAAGAAAAAGTGAACAAAAGTGCATCCAAGATTATACTCATGTTAGCTAAGCTTACAAGCAGACTATAATGAATTGAAAATGGATTGATATAAAAAATAGCTCTTTTATCTATTATCTGTGGTTGAAGAACTGGGTGTCCATGAATTGATGACTCACCTTTCTGCTTCGTGCTCTCCATTTTATACATAAGAAGCGAGTGTGTAAGCATCTGTAAAATTATGTGGGAAATTCATGTCTGAAGTGCAACACTACTACAAAATTTCTTGCCCCTCAGGTTCATTACTGCTGTTCAATGATGCAAGCTCTGTTTAAATTTTCAAATGAAACGCAACAGATGTTGACTGTTTCTATATCTTTTCCAATGTAATTGAACATTTTGGGCTATACAAAAGTTGTTTTAAAGTAGAGGTAGAAAACTCATAATTAAAGAAACACTTCCCTAGCAAGGTACTTTGTGTTGCTTTAACTGAACTCATATTCTGATTGATCTTTAAGCATATATTTAGGAGCTCTAGCTACAGCAGGTGCCAGTACTCATTACTGGGGAAGATCAAGGCTTTAGAGCCCAGCTGGTCAGAGTACAGTGCTAATAATGCCATAGGTCACACATTTGATCCCTGTGTGGGCCATTCTGTTAAGAGCTGGACTTGATGATTCCTGTGAGTCCCTTCCAGCTCAGAATGTTCTGTGATTACCCACTTCTTCATCCTATCACCACCTCTCTGAGCAATCCCTGATTATATCCTGTCTAACGTAGGGTTTACAGTGCAGTAGGATTAGTCTGAGCCAAATCCTGAAGTCTGAAGGGAGTCTGTAACATGAGGTGTCTGTAGCTGACCTTACACTCAACACCAGCAGAATAGGGTGGCTGTCATGTCTCCCTGCTCCCACTGTTCCCTGATGAGCACTTCCCCAGATCCTCTCCCCCACTTCTGGCAGCAGTTAACTGGATCTGTCAGTAAGTCAGTTCCATTTCTAAGCTGTCAGAAAACCAACCTAGCAAAAAGTGTAGATTTTTTTGCACAGCTGGTGACCTGAATCCAGTCCGTGAGGTTCCAATGGTTGTCAAGGTTGGCATAAGGCAGGAATTGGGACTGCATGTTTATGAACAGCAATGTGGAGGTGGAGGGGAAAGGAGGAGTTGCGGGACTTCTTCTGTTGCTAACTCCAAACTTGTCAGTTCAGCCTCATGCCTAGCCTTGCCCTCAGATTGAATTCAGTGAATATCTCAAGCCAGCATAAGCAAAACTCCCTTTGCTCAGCTGCTGCCTTCAGGCCCTGTGCTGTTCCTCTGTTTGCACCAGCACAGTTTGACCACTTGGTAAACTGTCAAACTAGAGCAGATCCAGGTTAAAAGCAACTATTTTCTTTACTGGTGTTAATTTAAGTGTAGCTGAGCTCTTTGATGTGCTTTGCTTGTTCCAGGGGGTGGGAGAGGGGAAACGGGAAGAATTAGCCAGGGGAAGGAGAAAAGAGCATGGAGTCTTTCCACAGCAGTGCAGGGTTACACCAGCTTTAAGTTCTTGTGGAGCATAGCCTGAGGATCTTCCAGTCTATATCAACACATGCTCCCCAGAAGTTGGGCTTCCTAGGGCTGTGCCAACCACAGTTTAGCTTTACCCACTGTCCCCAGAAGCCCCAGAAGGAGTCAGTGACACTGACAGTAAAGACCCCTACCAGTGCCAGATGCATACTGGCTGTATTCACTCAGGCAAAAGTGACAGTCCACCTCTAAACTTTTAATGCTTTCTTTAAAGTCTGTTTAATGCAAACCTTCAGTAGTGTCCTGAATTTCAGTATTAAACACAGTGTAGAGAGATTCTTAGCAAGGCTCTGAGTAGTGAATTAGGCTTCAAATTTATGGAGAAGCTTCATGGCCTTCCGTGTTCATAGGTCCACTTTCAACCACATCCAAACCCTTGTATTTTTTAGTGGTTAGCATCCCAAGAATTTGGTACTGTGTCTGTGGCTGAAGAAGTATTTTGAGTCATGCTTTTCTGTACTTTTGTGTACTTTTCTGATTTAGATTAAGTTTAATCCAGTTTAACTGGAAAAGTAACTAATTGCTTCAAGAAAATTATGCTTAGTATCAATTGTCCTTTCCAGAAGACTTCCCTGGAAATCAGCTTCACTAATGCAGATGATCCTATCACAGTATTAAAAAACTGAAGTAAAGAGAGAATCATGTCAGATAAAATGGTTTACTTCTGTAAACTGTGTCTACAAAATTAATCTGGCATGTGTGCATACAAATTGTCCTTATGATAATCTGTCATACTCTGATGGTGATCTTGACTTCAGCTGACCAACTCTAGAGCCATTGTTTAACCTCAAGAGAATGTTTTTAAATCTGTCTTCTGTGCAATGAAGTCTGTGCCTGAAGGTTTCCCTGATAAGTGAAGTTACAAAAAAGCTTTCACTTTGTCATCTTATGCTATGTATGTCATGTTCAGTCTACTCAAATTCTGAAAAATATAAGGAATGGGAAAGTAAGTGAATAAATGTAATACATGTAGGGCTGTAGTTTGAAGCACATCTATACTGCAGTCAAATAAGAGAGTGCTTCTGCAGTCACAATTGGGCAGGCTTTTGTTGCCAGTACATAGAGCCAAGAAGTTCAGTGAGGGCTGCAATAGAAACTGATAAAAAAATAGCAGTTGCATGCTTTTGACCCTTCCGCTGCCATTGACCCCAGTATGGCCAGTTTTTCACTAGGATTTAGTGACCACATAAGCTGCACCATAAGTATAGTCATTGCAAATCAATAGTCTGAATACAGAAATTAGTTTGAGTGATATAAAATTTGTTGTGAGAGTTTTCTACCAAACAAAAAGTCTCACTAAGAACTGCCATGCAGTGGCTGATACATGAGGCATCTCTGTTGAATAGAATTCTTTTCCAAGTAGTTAAAGATAGTGGTTCATGTTCACTGTATGCAGTTCCTCAGCTACAGGACTATATGGGTGGTGATTCTGAAATAAATCTGGAATTTCACTTGCTCATAGTTAAAATACCAAGTCCTCAGAGCTTAGGACACAGAGAGAGAGAGAGAGAGTGACAACATTGACTCCAAGTGTCCTAATTAGTTTAAATCCAATAATTATTTCTAATAGGTTTTGTATTAATTAGTAGTTTAGATGAATGTTGTGAACAATTTGTCCTGTCACTAAGCGGATGTGCTATTTTCAGTATTTGAATATTTTGTGACTGAATTAAATCTGTGCAAAGTTCCCAGGGGGCATAAAAGTGCAGAGCTGATTCCTAATTTTCCCACATTAGCTCATTTGAGACTTACCCAAACATTTGCAAAGAAGAAAGAAACAGCTGATTTTCAGTTCTAACTATGTTGTTGCACTCTTGTCATGAAGTTCCTGAGCTCTGCTGTGATCTGTTTCCTTGTTCATTCTTTTCCTTTTTAAACAGATCTTGCTATCACCAGCAAGATTTTCAGGCTGTTAAAATTCATTAATGATGACGACAGGATACTTGTTAAAGCTGTGGATCTTCTCCCTCTGCTGCTTCTGATATGGGACTTCAAAAGGCTTCTGAATGATGAGTCATATAGCTAAAATGGCAAAAGCTAGTCTCAAAGCTGAAAAAAAAGTGCTAATAAATAGTGAAAGATGAAAATAATACATTTAAATAGGGAGAATCTATTGTGAATATCTCTGCTTTACTTGCCTTAATGTATTCCATTAAATAATATGATATATAGGCAATGGATACTGTTGAAAATCCAGGAAAGAGTTTCTTAAAAAAAAACCCAAACAAATAAAAAACCAGAACAGCAAAAGAAAGGCTGTTCAGGATACTTTATTCCATATTCAAGCAAATGTTATACAGACAGTGAAAACACATGTGAAATATTTAGGTTTCCAACATTACTTGTTGATTATCCTTCCTGGTAAGTCCTGTGTTATTACTGCTCCATCGTGCTGATTTATGTCACTTCCCTTGCCATCTTTCATAAATATGACTAATAATGCTCTGAATGTACTGATGCCAGGTATTACAGGGGAATGATATCACAACTCAATGGTTGCTCCTTTCCCTCGAAGTATCCTCGAGCAAACATTCATTCCCTCTAATGCCATGAATGACACTGTCACAGTAGTTGCTGCACTTCAGATTTAAATATACTCTCGAGATAGTTTATTCATTAAAGCTAAACTTATCCCACAATCCTTGTAATATTCAAACGTAGAAAATTCTATTTTTTCTTTTCCTTAAACAGTTGTTCTTGTGACATTGTGTCCATCCAATGCAATTATTTTAACCTAGAAATGTTTGTATTTCTCTGATATATGAAATGTATCTCTGCATTGGTTTAAATTAGATTCTAGAGTCAAGAGGTTGTAGAGTCAAATCTCACTGTTGTAGAGAGGCTGACATTATGAAAGGGGATATTTATTAGCTATTTAACCTGTAAGGTTTAGTGAGTAGTCCCTCTACTTTATTGGTAAGACTTCAAATACTTCCTCATACCTCACAGTATACAATCTGTGCATACAAGTGCAAAATACCAAGAGCAAGAAAAATATGTAGTGCATCATGGGGAGAATTAAGCAAGGATTATGACCTGGTCCTAGGTCCTTCCTCTAGAAGAGAACTGTTACAAAAATGTCCATGTGATTCTTAAGTGGTGCATCATTTGGGATATAAAATAAAAATACAAACTCTTATTTTTGATTCAGCCTGTGTGGAAAATTCCTTCTTCATGCTAAATGTGGTGAGGGTTGTGACACTGACTATGAGGCCAGCTGAGCTGGGGTGCTGGGAATGTGGGTGGCCAAAGGACGAGGCAGGAATTGCTGGGTCTGGGGAAGTGAGAGTGAGCAGACCCAGCAGGATGGGCAGGATAATGTTCAGGACACAGAGTGAGAAAGGGTAAATGGCAGGTCAGATCATGAAACAGGTTAGGTGCCTGGGAGAGAAGTGAAACCTGAGGGTCAGTGTGGACCTGATGTCTCAGACCTTGACCATTCCCACACTGAGAGAAAATTGCCAGCATGCATGACATGTCCCTTCAGACAGAGGATGGCAATTTGGACTGTTGTTCTGCTAGCAAAAATAAGAAATCTGCATCATGGATCTAAAAGTAACACTTTTCTTAAGGTATAACTTGACTGAAGCACGTGTTAGTGTGATGCCACATAATGGAATATTGCTTGGTTTTGTTTTTGTTTTTTTTTAACTAAAAACTATATACATATAAATTTTCTCAATGCATATAATGCCAAAAAGTATTAAAATTTTTAAATAAAGAAACACTCAATGTTAGAAAAGTTGCTTTTAAAGCCCTTCTGTGCAGTCTTACTATCATTCTTTTATATATTTGCAGATTTGAACTAGATAGACCCCTACTAATTCTTATATTTTTGCCTCAATTTCAGTAGAGAGGATAGACGTTTGGGGGTTTTCTGGTGATCACAGATGTAGAATAGAAACCTGATTTTCTGAAAACAGAAGACAATGGAAAGAATAAGACACATGCTATCAAGAAAAAAAGGATTGTTTTTGCTGTGAAGGCTGTGCTGAGTAGCTGAGTTTTATCTCTGCTCTCAACCACTGAAAACTATTTTGACACAAAGTGAGTGACTTTAACAAAACCTGTCACATGCTTTGCTTTCCCCTTGCATTCTGGATTCTTGTCTTGAGACCCTGTGGTCACATTTGCACAAGTGCTGCACGTTCAGCCACAGGGAGCTGAACACTGAGTTGATAAACTGAGTGTATAACCTCATGCATTCTGAAAAATGAACTCTTAAGGACCTCAAGTTGGATGCTTATAATGTATGAATACTTCTGAATGTAATCTCTGCATGTATCAGAACATCATTTGTATTCTGAGAGCTGTATCATTCCCTTATAACATAAAATAAATTAGTTAATGTTTGTGCAGCTCTCACATATTACAGCGATGAGCATCTTAGTAAACCTCATGAGGAAATTAATATTCTGTCCTTAGAACAGGGTCTGAGCCACAAGGAGAAAAGAAGTATTGAGATAGCTGTTCATAAAATGTGTTGGGGGTGGTAAGATCTTTTAAAATAAAAATATATCTATGATGATTTTACTAATGTTTGGATTGTATTGCCACAATACAGCCACAAAATAGAAAAATTAAGTTTGCTTGCACAACCCAAATTATGACATTTCCTAATTTTGTTTTCTTGCCTTTGCTCTCTTATAACCTTTCCTCAAATACCTAGAAAACTATGCAAGGAAGGAATTTGCTCCTTGAATATCCAAGAAGACAATAACTTTCCTACTTAAAAAAAATTAGGTAGTACTGATTACTGAATATAATGTAATTGTTATGTTTACAGAGCAAAAGGAGCTCAAATGTAGATCTCTGCAGATCAGTGAGAGTGTAGGAAAAGCCTGTCCATACACAGCATCTGGGTTTCGAGGTATACACCTGCTTTGCACCCGCACTTCTCTTTCAGTAATCCTCATGGTGCAGCAGGAGCCAAACTGGTCATAACTGTGTAAAACAGCATAGCCTGGCCTGGGGAAGCAGGCTCTGACAGTTTTTGCCTGCACAATGCAGCATTGATGCCCATGGGACAGAATGAGGCCATTAACAGATTTGGTTTGGAGTGGAAGATCAAATAGAATTCCTTTTGTTGTGATGACAGATTTAGTTCACAGAGAGATAAAAAATTATTTCTTAAAAAGGAGTATACTCCCAAATAGTCTAAATTCTGCTTTTTACATGCAACTGGGATTGTATTAGTTGTTCATTAATTTTGAACTCTCTGCACGTAATGTTCTGAATATAAATGTTAGAAAATCAGTAGTGGATGATGGCATCAAGTTACTACAAAGTCAACAAATGTAATAAAACGTAATATACTCTAGGTTAGTCATATGGACAGTACATACCTCATATTGCTCACAGACCACAATAGGCTTCTCTATTTTATAATATTCCAGCCTTCACCTGCCACACTGCCCTTCTCTATGAGACAGAGGAAAGGGCCCAGGAGTGTTATTCTTGTTTTGGTTCTTAGTGTTCTACTTTTTTGACCATTGCCCAACTACCTACATACCTCAGAAGAAATTATATTAAAGCAGTTGACCTTTTTGATGTACAGAAATGGCCCTATTCAGGGGGGAGTAATCAAGGAGGGGAAAAAGTTCAATCCTCTTTACCTGAACTTTCATTGTACGTGACAGGGAGAGGATCTAAAAGGGGAACAAAACCCAAAACTGCCCAAGAAAGCCAAACTGATGGCACCTGTGCAATGCATTGTAGTTCAGTATGGGGAGCTTTAATGATTGAAGAAAACCATAGGTGCTAATCCTTATCTGGCCACAGCTAAGTAGACTTGCAAAGCTCTTAGCAGCAGTTCTCTGCTGTGAAGGCTCCAAGTGTGTAAATTTGAAGTGGCAGTGCTCCTGCTTGCTGCATTTGTTCCAGTGGATGCAGCTCCAGTGTGGCTGCGTGGACACTTGGCCCATTAGGGTGAGATGCTCCTGAGGTGGAGTGCCTGGGGAGCTCCTTGGGAATAGGGCACAGTTGTGTGTCAGGAAACAGTGCATCCATAAAGAAATGGTGCCAGTCTGTTGTGATGACAGGTAAAATGCAAAAGTTGATTTGAAGTAGATGAATTAATGTCCCGTTCATGCTCTGGGTGCTGTATGAGTTCAGTATGATGCTTGAGAACCCAGGACCAGATTCATGGCAAGAGGCTTGGAGAATTAGTAGCTAATTTTAATGTAATAAAGTACATTATACTGTGAAAGGCTCTCAAGAGATCAGATTTACACTTTACCTATTTGCCTAAAAAGAAAAAAAATCTAAATTATCAGATCAATAGACCTTCTGGGTCTTTTGGTGGTGGGATTTTTTCTTGTACCTTTCTTCATAATATTTAAATATTGTTTCAATAATATTTACTTATTTAAAGTGTTTTGCTAATCTGAAATTTCCTTTAGGAGAGC
Organism: Passer montanus; assembly: GCF_014805655.1. NCBI lineage: Eukaryota > Metazoa > Chordata > Aves > Passeriformes > Passeridae > Passer > Passer montanus. The sequence continues at coordinate 8,041,785 of NW_024363160.1, read as the reverse complement.
TAAATTATGTTTTAAAAATTACTCAGAGGTGTCCCAAAACCAGTCAGAATTAATTGATATCAGTAGGACAGTGTAAAACTGTAAAGAATAAATCTGTTTTATTGGTATTTGTTTAGTACAGCAATGAATATTGAATTTGTAATTTCCGGTGGTTCTTAGGGGACTTCTGCAGGGGGAGCTCCTTTTCTGAACTCTCTGTTCTTGGCTGTTCCATGAAGAACAATGCTTATTGATATCAGGTTTTTATTATTGATCTGCTCAGTATGAAGTCGTTTCATCTTAACGTTTTATTTTTCTCTCTTTTTTGCTGTCATCTGGCTTTGTGTTTAGTACACGGTGTGGACTGCCCTGTGGGTCACCTGGAATGTTTTCATTATCTGCTTCTATTTGGAAGTAGGCGGACTTTCTAAGGTAGGTCACTTACCCTTCTTCAGATTTATGGGAGGGTGTCTCAACTGCAGCACTTTCAGATTTCAAAAAACTGCAAACACACAGGAAAAATGTGGTTGTTTGAACATACAATTTGATCTTCAGTTTCCCTCCAACAACAACTGTAATGTTTGAACTTCTCCCTGCTTGTAAATAGCCACAGGTTTGAAGTACATGAATGCAATGAATCTGAATTACAGCTGCCTTCTGAAGTACCATCCCGAGGTGGGAAGCTATTCAGTTGTAAATTTGAGGTCCTTTTTGATTGTTGAAAAACAGGCAGTGTCATTTTGGTTGAATTTTCAAGAGTATATAAAAAATGTGAATTTCCAAGACTGCTTTGAAAGAAAATGACTAAGGTTAATGTGATAACTTGCTGAGCAAATTGATCTCACAGTGAGAATGTTAATTCTTTATAAAATAGAACAAATGGCAAAAGGTGACTTTTGTCACATCTGAATAAAACTTTCCTTTATATGACACACAGTGTTTTAGGTCACTAATTCTTTATTCAGTCCTCTGATTAGAGCAGAAATGTTTGCTGGAATTGCACATCAAGAGATGCGTGCTCATTCAAGGTAGCACTTAGGTTAGCATAGGTTACACTCAGTATTGTGTATGCAGGGAATTTCACACAACACCTGCTGGTTTTTATCCTCCAGATGATGCAGATCTTGGTTAACCACATTTACACATTTAAATGATTCCAGGCACAACAAGCCCATGGCACATGCTGATCCCAGCATTATTAACAGAATAAATGTCACTGTTACTGGTTGCAGATTTAGTGATTTGAACCGCATCACTGTTAATTCATGCAATGCTTTTAGAGAATGCAGTCCTGTGCAATGTGCTCTGGGAAGACCCTGCTTGTGCAGGGAGGTTGGACCAGATGACCCACTGTTGTCCCTTCCAACCTGACCCATCCTGTGAATTTTTGTTTACTCCACTCAGTTCAGAGTGGAACATTTATGAACTATGTACTTGCTGGGATTAAGCTAGGATTCCTAGCTTTTGGTTGACAGCAAACAGAAAACTGATGAAACCAATTTAATAAGAAGTAAGATTTAATTTACTCAGTAGAAATTCCATTTAAATGTAAACTTTCAGTGACAGGTTCCTTTGGTGATAAAATTTCATAATGAAAAGCTGCAACAGTTTATTTTTCCTTCAGTTATATAGCTCATGAGAAGTTACAGACTTGATAAAGAAATTAGTAAACTTCATAGAGGATCAAAATTAATGGTACTCATAGTATGTTCTGACTTAAAAATCTATTAGATGAAGAGAAGAACAACACATAGACACAATGAATAGCCAAATAATTGTTCATTCTTATGATACAAAGAGGTTGTATACTTTTATTTAGTTGGGTCATGTCTGTTTTTGTAGTGACTATTATATTTTATATGTAAGTAATATATTTATCTAAGGGCCTAGGAAGTGAAGCAAAGCTTTTAGTGTGACCCTTGAATTTGTTTGCAATTGATTCTGCTCATATGCTGAGTTAAGAGGTTTATAAATCAGCAGGTTTGAATTTAAATCCTTCATCTTCCAGTTTCACTTCTGTGTTTCACTTTTTGCTCTTCTTACTTAACATGACAAATCACAATGCAGAGAAATAGTAGCAAAAACACTATCTGGCAGTTGACAAAATTCCCTTTTATTAGGGTATGCTTTGGTTAATCTCAATATTTTTGTGGAACTTTTGTCTTGTTTACTCCAAGACAATTACATTTAAAAATTGTTTCTCAACAAGGTAATATACACAAAATTACTACTGTGGAGGTTAACTGCTCTAGTATAAATTTTTCCAAAGGTATGAGTATCGAAACCAACTTAGCAATGATATAATTAAGAAACTTTTTCAGTATATCATGGTATTTTGGGTCTATTTATTTGTCTTTCTGAAAATTTTGCCAGATATGATGAGTCCATCAAGAGACTTTTTGCCCCATATATATAAAATACTAGGTATTTATTATTTGGTTAATATGTCACACCAAATTTAATTGGGACCCATATATTATCCAATATGATAGTTGAAAAAATTCATCATTTCCTCCATGAATATGTTCCTGTGTTTCAGACATGATAGAAAAGTGCTGTTATCAGAGCACATTAGTGTGGCTGGGAAATCAAACACTGTTAATAAGATTTCCAAGTATGGTTGTTTATTCAGCATTGAAGTCTTGGCAGGCAATATTCACTTTTTTTTTCTTCCTATTGTTCTCATTTTCCATTCAAGAAAGAAAAAGAAACTATATCTCTGAAATGAATACAGATTGATTACAATTTTAAACTTCTGTTGACATTCTATCAGTGAAAATTGTAATGCTGTCTGGCAGGTGACTGATTTCTGTTGGCTTGTTTGTTTTTAAGCAGTTCCATGTTTGCATTTGCTCTGACCAGAATGAGTTAGCTCTTGGTTGACGTCCCATGAGTTAATTAAGACTTCAATCATGAATGCTTCTGAAAATCTAACTTTGTACAATAATAAATGGTAATTTTAATTCAATATCTTCCCATGGACCATGCATACAGTGCAGACAGACTTTTGAAATGTCATTGTGAAAACCTACCACTGCTAAAATTTTGCTCAGATATTTCTGAAGTGGGGAGGAGGATCTCCTTTGAATATTCACTGTTTGAATTCTTCCAGGAAGTTCCACTGCAGGTAATGAAAAATTTGAATGAGAATAAAAAGGAAATAGGTAATATAGGCCTGTTTACTGTGAAGGTTTGAAACATTTTCCCTTCAATTACCTTCAATGATAATTTTCTTGATAAACTAAGCACCCTCCAATAACTACACTATGGTGATTAGGACAGTCTCCTGGGAAAAGGATGATATAGATTCAAGTCATCTTGGGTGCCAAAGGGAAATAAACACAGCTCTCCCACAGCTGCTGTTGTCAGTAGAAATCAAATGAGCAACTGTTTCCACTTTAACTGCCTTATAAACAACATAGAGGTCAAGATCCTTCTTCACTTATGTTACAGATGCACAAATAAAATTGTAATGCTTTTTTCAGGGCTAAAGAAATTGTATTTGATTAGAAATAAAATAAATATACCTATATACACCTTTTTTATTTGTATTCATTTTTTCTGATTTTAGCAGCAGTGAAACTACCCATATGAAATAAATGAATTTTGCCTGTCTTTTTTCAATTACTACTTTTCTCAAATTGGAAACATAATTTTTAGTGTTAACCATTCCATAAGAGATAAACAAAGCTGTTATTATAACATGACCTTTTAATTCTTCACTGCAGGATGACAGCTTGCTACTTCCATGCATAAGCTCATTAATTGTTTTGATCTCATTCTGTCTTGAAATGAAATTAAGGAAGTTCCAACACATTCCAGAGTATAGGCATTAAAGCATCTAGACAAAAATACAAACTGTTTTCCTGAAGTTTTGTATGTACACACATAATTTCTAATGTGTGTAAGCCAGCCCTCCATCTGCAGCAATACATAGTGTTATGGACTCCTGTACGAAGGAGTCTTCATCTGTTTAGAATGCACAGTTATTAATTCTGTTGTTACATCCCTCAGGTATTTCAGATCCAATATGAAAATAGCTGTATTCATTTGTATTTATCATTTTTTAATCCAAATTTTTTTTTGATAGACCTTTTTTCTACTGCTTTTGTATTTGAGTTGCTGGCATTTCTTTCCATGTGTTAAAACCTTTATTTGGTAAATGTGTAGCAGCATTGTTGTATTGTGTACACCTTTCCTGTTGCTTCATATGCCTTACCTAAGCAGCTGGGAAACATTGATGAGCTCTTTTCTTTTTCTAGGATATTTCTGCTTGTCCTGCATGTCTTTCCCATGACATGCTTCTTTGCTGTGAACCGTTCCTCATTCTGAATTTAAGTTTTACTCTCAAATTGAGCCCTGTTTCAACTGACACTTCTAATTTTTTGGCCAAGGATTTGCCTGACACACACTCATATATACAGTAGGAAGCTACTTCTAAACAGCTTATGTTTGTTATCTTGTCCTTAGGTTTACATATTGAGTGAATGTGAGCTCTCTGAGTGCCTGTGGCACTGGCTTCATTAGCCTTTCTCCTGGAGCCAAAGGAAGTTTTGCTTATGTCATTTAATAAAACAATATTTTTTCATGTGTTTTTCCTAGTACTGTTTACTTTGGTCAATGGATGATCAAAGTTTGTAGGGCTCCCATCCAGCTTTAATAAGCTGGAGACAGAATTGTAGGCCAAATTATTATATGGATCTGTAGTTGGAGGATAGAATTATCTGACAAAAGTAATGATTTCTTCCATCTAAGTAAAAAATGGACTGATCATTCACTTATTAAAATGCTGAGAGACTGGAAACCTAGTGCTTTTTTCCAAACAAAATGTTGTATGTCAGAATGAGAGTTAATTATGTGAACTTTATACTGGCTACTTGTGAAATCAAATTTATTCCATCTGGTGCATGTCAGTCAATCCTTAATTGTTCTGCAATTATATCTAATCATCTCAAATGGAGTAAGTTAAGCTCAGAACCAATGCTAATTTGTATTAATAGAGATGTTATGGTGTTTGCTGGGCCTTGTGTCTTTTTCTTTAATGTGAAATGAGAGCATTGGTTGAATTTACATTAGCAATATGAAAGAAAAAGTGATTCTCTTTCTAACTTGTGCTGATGTAAGTGATAAAACAGGCACCGTTATTTTTGTTTAATTACCATCGCAACTAGCTCCACAGAATTACCCACTCCAAAAAGCTCAGGGACAAAGTTGGCAGCATCCATAAAACCAGTATGGAAAATCAATAGATGGAGGATAAAGGACTTCCTCAGTCTAAGCAGAGGATAGGCCATTGTGCATCTACTCACATGTAGTAAGTGACTTTTATATGGAGGAAGGTTTTTTTTTTTCCTCAGTCTAAGCAGAGGATAGGTCATTCTGCATCTACTCACATGTAAGTGACTTTTATGTGGAGGAAGGTTTTTTTTTTCATATCCACTGGGAAGAAGAGCAAGAAATAATCTGCTGAGCATGTGGCAAAAAAGATTTGTTTGGAGGTCAGGAGAAGCATTTTAATAATAAGGACACTGAAGAGGATTTAAAGCTGTTACGAAGCCTCAGTAATGGATCACTCTTCTACTGCACTATTTTTGATCTATAGAAACAAGCCTCTGTCAAAATAAAGCTCCAAGTGAGTGTCCAAGGATGGTTTATGGTAGAAGCGTTTAAATTCAAAAAATTAGTACAAGTTGAAGACTCCAAACCTCATCTTACTTAAGAGTCTTAAGCATTTCATCATGACTGCTATTCCAGCTGGGGAGCTTGAGGTGTCTCTGGCTTTTCTCCCCAGAGAGTGTGTGGGGACACAGAAGATAGGAGACCCTAGTGAAGTCTCCTGGGAGGCTGACAGTGAGTTTTGGGTGTGCACAAGTTGGGTTTTACTGTTCAGCTGTGTGACAACAAGAGGGAGGCAACACTGTCATTGCTGCTCACTCTTGGTAGAGATTAGATCTCTGTTACAGACAAAACTCATGTGCTGTCTGTTCAATTGATGGATTTTCAGTTGAACACAAATCACTGCCTTCACTGAGAACAAAGAGTGATAACAGTGCATTTCTTCACTGTTGAACATAGTGTATACATTCATGTACAGCTCAACTGAGAATTTCTTCCCACACACCTCTTATTCATCATCACATCCTTTTGATCACCACCTCTCTTGGGAAACTACACACCCTTAACTTCTAATTCTCCTCACTACTGTGTGTTTGTTTGCTCCAGGTGATGCCATCAGGTGCTACCAGCCGAGATGTGCACAATAACGGATCATGCACTGGATGTGGCTGTAGGCCTTCTGCAATTTCTAGACATTACAAATTACTAATTTTATAGTAGTAGTTAAATATAGTCTCTTCTAAGCATATGCACTAGTAAAATTCAACTTGCAGAAATTAAACCTGATGAAAAGGTTGGGTTTGTTTCTTTGAGGTTTGGACCCTCTCACCTTCTTTTCCTTCCTCAACCTTATTATTCCCAAAGGATGTAAATTTTTTTTTTAATGCTCCATAATCTTCTCGGAGATTAAAAAAGGAGGAATGCTAATTAAATAGTACTTCAGTAAATAGAATTAAGATAATATAAAGCAAAACCAGACCAAATATAAGTTTTAATGCTCACATCGTACAATCCATTTAGCTCCTTTCACCCTTTCTTTGAACCAGCTCTCAGAAGTAATTTTTTGGGGTTTTTTAAAAAGTTTTTAGAAACAGTTCCCTCTTTTTAGTTCTCCTTGTGTCCTTTCCTACAGGAGAAGCTCCACTGAAATGTGTATGTTAAAATATGAACTTCTAATATGACCTTCCTTATTCAAGTTGCTCCTCCCATCCTGCTGCTCTCTCACTATAAAAAGAAATAATCTCCAGGTTCAATTGTATTTAATACTTTTCCATAATGTTCTGCTCAAACAGCAACCTTTTGAATTTTTAATTACTTTGGCAATAAAACTGGAAACCAATTTACTGTGAAGTTATGCAGTGTAATATGGAACAGAAACAACATTTCAGCACTTCAGAATAATGGCTCTGGCCTTGGCTGGTGTTAGGTACCGTTAATCATAGATTAACATGGTGTTGGGGTGCCTTTCAATGGTATTTGCAAACAGTATTTTTTGGTGTTGTGTTAGGCTGACACCAGCATGTCTAGGAGCAGAAAATGTGTCTGGTAGTTTCTGCACAGAATACAATGACTCTTTCTATGAAAAGTTAGAGAAGAATTAGCTATGAGCTGTGAATTCACCATGATGAAACTATGGAAAATAGAATTTTCTTTTCATTTGCAATTTAAATTTCTCAGACAAAAAAGGTGACTTACAAAAGATGACTTAATATCTACTCCCTTAAACAAAAAAAATGAAAAGGAAAAGAAGGAAATTGAAGAGCAAAAAGGTGTGAATCTATTGTAGCTGAGGAGACTTTGTGGCTATTTAGCTGAAGAGACTTTGGTGTTCCAGATTTCATGTTCCAAAACAAATTTGTTGTTCAGTCTGTTTTACTCTACTGTGTAAAGGTGTCACATTGTGTAAGGTCTAATGAAAAATGTGCTTCTTCTTGAAAAGAGAATTAACATGTACTAGCTTCATGGCACTATGTGAGCATAAGGTCATTCTGGGAAAGAACTTACAAAGAATAAATGGGACACAGATAAATGCCAGTGAAACTGCAAAATGTGGCATTCTGATGTTAATTAGTTTGTTTAGGCGATACAATCACATTGCTGAACAACTTAATCAGGAGTACATTCCAGATGGTGCAAAAATTGAATTTTATATCCTTTCAGGTGACATTTACAGTGGTTCAATTTATTTTATGCAATGAGCATCATTAAAATAGGTGTTTCAATCAAAACTGGTTTTCTTTTATAACCCCTAATGAATGCAAAATTCTAATGTTGATATCTGGAGTGGAGGATACCATCTTCTTCACTGGTTTAACTAACTGAGGTTATATCTCTGTGGAGGTTTTTTTAATAATCCATTTAATACCATTAATATTAAATGACTCTGGGAATAATGCATGTGATATATCTGCTTAGCTAAGAGCTGCACATGTAAATTTATTAATACAAACATCATAGTCATATTTGTTTGAGTTTATTGGTTTAATTTCTAGGATCTTAAAGTTTTTTAAAAGGAAACAAAACCCCGTAAAATGTTGGCTTATGGCAAGGAGGTAAGTAACTCAAGTTGCTTGGAATATTTCTCCAATGGGACTGTTGGATATGAAAAAGCATTCCTGTGATTCAGGAGTCCATGCTGCAATGCCTAGAGATGCAGAGAGGGTAAATCCTGCATACCTAGGGTTTGCGTCCCAAGCCCATGGCAAAAGGCCTGAAAATGTCATGGGTATTGCATGAAGAACCAAGAAGATACAGAATAAGAAATGAGAGAATACAAGAGCAAGAAGAATCATCGAGTCATCTATTCTAATCTTGTGTTTCTGAAATGAGTTGAATTGTTCATGGAGTGAGAAAAGGAAATTTCCCTGAGTTATGGTTTGGTTGTAAACAAGTATGACACACTTGTCTGCAGGTAAGGGTGAACCTAGATCTCATTACTCAGGGGGTTATTTTATCTACTTTTTGATATTTGGATATGCTTTATAGTGATCATTATGCTCTTTTTGTAGAAATGGGAAGGCTGTTGCTGGTATTTCATTTTCTTCTTTGCAAATGTGATCCCTTCTGATAAAACAGCAGTGAAAGATAGTTTGATTATTTCTTTAATCATATTTTTGTTTAGACATTAGATCAACCACATCTGCTGCCTATCCAGCAACTTCTAACTATGAGATGAGTGAGTGATGTGTAGAGATATTTGACCTGTGTGTAAAGCAGTATACTTATTTTAGTGCTACTGCTAGATCTATTTATTGCCTGCTAAGGTCAAATGAATATTTTTTGATAAAAATTTCTATACAGTCTTTACTGCTGTAGTGTACCCTTTGGGATTTTAGTTCCATCAATTGCCAAGTAAGGACTCCTTCCTAATTATGGGGAAATCTGTCATTTCATCAGTCTTCTGATGAGCATTTAATTATTTAATTGATGTCTAGTTTGAAAGCAGTTTAATTATTTTGAAGGGAGTTTCACACTGATTCATAGGTTGTTTGCTTGGGGTTTTTTCTTCCATTAGAAGACAATGCTTGTTGAGAAGGAAATGTAATTTAACTAAGCTTTTTTGGTAATAATTTGCACACGAGACAGTCCTAGTCCTAGATGAGGGTACAGGGCATTTGTTGTTGATGAGAGTAGAATTTGAAAAAGTTATTCTCATAAATTGTAATGCTGAATCTCATGGGATTTTTAAGCATGCTACATGTTTCTTATGGGACTTTATAATTGTAAATCCTTGAATCATTAAGGTTGGAAAATACTTCCAAAGTCATCAAGTTCAGTCATTAACCTAACATTGCCAGGTCCACCTCTAAACCATGTCCCCAAGGACCACATGGACATATCTCTTGAACATTTCCAAGGACAATGATTCCACCACTTCCCTGGGCAGCCTGTCCCAATACTTTACAACTGAAGTAATTTTTCCTAATATCTCATCTAAATCTCACCTGGCCTATCTTGAGGCCATTTCCTTTTGCCACTTTTTACCTGGGAGAAGAGACCAACCCCCACTTGACTGCAGTCTGCGTTGAAGTAGTTGCAGTGTGTGATAAGGTGTCCCCTGAACTTCTTTTTCTCCAGCTCCTCATTCAACTTGTGCGCCAGCTCCTTCATTGGCTTTGTTGCCCGTTTCTGGACTCACTCCAGCACTCCATGTCCTTGAATTGAGCGGCACAGAATTTAACCCAGCCCTCGAGGTTTGGCCTCACCAGTGTTGAGTAGAGGGGCACAATCACTGTGCTGGTCCAGCTCACCAAACCATTTCTGGTCCAAGTCAGGATGCCATTGGAATTCTTGGCCACCTGGGCACACACCGGCTCAAGTTCAGTCAGCTCTTGACCAGCACTTCCAGGTCCTTTTCCACTAGGCAGATTTCCAGCCACTCTGCCCCAGCCTGTAGAGCTGCCTGGGGTTGTGACCCAAGGGCAGGACCCTGCACTTGGCCTTGTCAAACCTCATAAAAATGGCTTAGGCCAATCAATGCAGCCAGTCCAGACCCCTCTATAGATATTACTTAGATAAATGTGTTTACATGGGCTTATTTTAGAACTGGAAAAGAAATATATGAAGCAGGTTATTGTCTATCATCTCTAAATGTCATCCAGGTGACTGCTTACATCCTTTGGGATACATAAACTCTAATTTAGAGGAAAAACATGGGAGAAACCTTGTTTTACTTTTCATAGATCTACATCTGACAACCAAGGAGATTTTTCCCAACTATATTGGTCTTCTATATTCACTCTGAGTTTTCCTTGTTCTCCATTTTTTCTAGTGTCTTGTCATTAGATGTACATAATCCTGAACGATCTTTGTTAACATCCTCTTTAAATTACTTTTTTCCAGGTATCTGGTGTTGTAATTTTGCCTTTGATTTTTACAAACCTTGTAACTGTGGTTTTCCTACCTGAAACTGATTTTCAGCAAATATTTCAAAAGAGCAGGTGGAAGAAAAAAAAATTGCCGTTCAGCTCCTATTAAGCGGTTCTTTCTTGGTGGACAATATGGCAATATCCCTGCCTTTATTACCCATATTAATTTCTTTTGAAGGCTTCAGCAAACAAAAAGCTCTAGTTCAATAGCATAACCTTGGGTAACCCTTAAATATATTTCCAACATGCCTGTTTTGGCAGTCTTTTCTTCTTTTGTAGAATGCTTAAAGTTTGTGTTGTGTTAAATTGTCTTAATTAAAAGAAGATTTTTGATACTATAAGGTCACAGGAAGAATTCTCATGATCTTTGTAGTTTGAATCTTAGAGCAAGTTTACCACCTAAATCTGGTTTTCATCTAATAATTTATTTAACCTCTATAAGGTGAATGGGCTTTGAGAACTACTTTTCAATTGCACAAGGGAATTGGAGGGATTGTTCCTTGTCTAGGTTATTATACTCTCTTTCTTTTTCAGCTGTCCTTCAGGGAAATTCCTTGCTTATGTTGATGATGTGACTGAATTTATTATTCATGAGTATCAGAATTCCTTTGAGCAGACTTCTTCAGTTTGGATTAATGGGGAAAGGGTGAGAGAATCCTATTGGGGATTAAGCTGCTCTCCTGCCCTTTGCTTTGCTAGGAGGTTTATTGTCTGAGTGGCTTTAGTATAGTAGGAATAATGCCGGGCTTCTTGACCTATTCAGTCAAATGGGGAAGGCAGAAATGTTGGAAGAGAAGTCGCAGGGATGGCAACAGTGCCTGACTAACACTGTCTTCCAAGGGCAAATGCTGCTTGTGAGTAATTTTATTGTCTCTGAGTCACAGCAGCATGGCATTCTGTACACCTAGATTCCCTCTCTGCTTATATCTTTGCAGAGCATGTAGAAGCTCTTTAAAATGTTGTTTTGAATGAGATACTGTGTTCTGGGGGGAGAATATGTTCTACCCATCTGCTGAGGATTGCTGCTCCATGTTGTTGTGTTACTGTTCCTCATGCTTAGAAGCCGGGAAGGCGGGGGAAGATGTGGGGGCCTTCCATGATCAAGAGCCGATTTGGAAGTTTTGGCTGAAGATTTTCATTGTTTATCTCAAAATGTTTGAAGGCTTGGATAGATTTTTTTGCTGAGACAGTTCAAATGCTCTGAACTGCCTACTGAGTCTCTAGTTCTTCTTCAAGGGGCATAGGTGTTATTCCTCTACCCCTGATTACTTGGAGATATAGCACGGTTGATTCATTTTACTTTCACTTTCTGTGAATTATCAATGATAGTTGGATTTTCTTCAGCTTTCTTTTCATTCAGTTTAGTAACTCTCCTCAGTTTGATCAGATATGACCAAACTGCTGGCCAGCTTGCCAAGACAGGTTATTTTCCTTTTGATCTATATCATCTTGACTAAATTGATGTTTCTTTATCTGTTACCAGGGCATTCACAAGTGCTCTTTTTTTTTCCACTTCAAAGGTGGTCCATTGGATAAAAGACTACAGTCAGTGAGGAAAAAGCTCTGTACATGTCCAGCTGTGAAGGAACTGATTTTCACTAAATCTTCATCTCAAACACACTTGTACATTGTTTAACTTCAGAGTAGTTCATGCTGTGTTGGGACTATTTTGATGTGCTTTACATCTACCCTGATTTGCAACTTTTCTTTGCTTCAGGGTATCTTCCATCTTTATGTCTTGTTTTTTCATGAGGTAGCTATTTTTATTTTTAAATGTTCAGGCATGTGGATATTGTGTACTCTGAAAACATTAACACAATCAGTATAAACAATTAATTTGGAAACACCAAAATTTCCTAATAATATCTTTTTAGTTAGTACTTCTTGATGTTTGTATCTATTTTAGGTTAGATTGCATATATTTTATTCTTATGAATCAATTTACTACCTAATTAGTCAAAAGTATACTTTATATAATGGTTTTAGAGTTGTAATTCCCTATAAAAATTCAAATCATTTTCTGGCCTCATTTTCTTTAAAAACTTCTTACTTTACTCTGATACAATATGCTAATCTTTGTGCAAATGTCTACATCTTAAAATATGCTTGGGATACAAATTTACCTTGTTATAATACATGAAATTTTAAAAGGTAAAATGAGAGTTGTAAAATGTTCCTAGATTTTTGAATCTTAAGATATTGGTTTCCGAATGTCTAAGATCACTTTTTACATCTTCAGCTAGGCAGCTTGCTTAGACATCCCAGGATCATACTAACTTTTATCCAAACATTTTGTTTTCTAGAATTCAGTTTACAGATCTGTGTCATGACTTGTATTTCCCATTTCCAGGCTCTATAATTTCTCTTGTGCCTGCCTATAGTTTAATGGATTTTGTTTCACTGATCCCAGCTTACCGCGTAGTCCAGATGGCCTTGTACAGCTGCCTGCCTTTCCATTATTTACCCTCCTCCCTTTCTTTGTGTCATCTACAAATATATCCACTGCAAGCAGGGTTTTTTTGTGTACTCTAGATCACTGATGAAAATGTGGAATTACATCAGAACATGCATCAATCCCAAGGGATTCCTGCTAGAAAAACTCTTATTCAGCTATGATTTTCCATTGAAAACTATGTTAATTAGCTAGTTTTAAATCTATTTCATTTTCAGTCCATTAAAATGTACTGCCATTCAATCTTTTTTTCAATAAGAATGTTTTGTGAATGCCTTATAGATCTCTTAAGTATATTACCTTCTTGCAGCTCCTATCAACTGAGCATTTAACCTCTGAAAGCAATGAAATAGAGTTTGTTTAACAGGTCCTAATATCTTAAGAAATACTATTGACTGACATCAATTATACTGCTTTTGCTGGATCTCAAGCATGTTTTTAAACCATTTTTCTTCTGTTTGCTTTGGGACTAAAGCTAGATTAATGATCCTTGAACCATTGCATGTGCATTTTCTGTATCTTTTATAGGCTTTAAAGTTTTTCAGTCGCATGCAGTTCCAGAGATTTATTAAAAATTAACTTATTTGCATTCATGGACCTCACTATCCAGAGCTTTTTTGTAGCTGCTAGCTGTCCAGGCCTAAAGATTGCATATGAGTTATAAATCCATAGACCTCTTAATAGTGGTTTAGAAAAGGCTTGTTCCTCCTCTTGTCATTTTTTTGGAAAAAAAAAAAAGAACAGAAGAATGTATTAAAAGATCTACTTCTTTTGCCTCTTAAAAAAACCCAAAGCACAGTAAACATTGTTTAGAAGGTCAATATTTTCTCTTGCTCCTAATAAGCTTCATGAACAACTTTTACTGTCTTTAACCTTGCTAGCATGGATCTCACCTGACTTATTTTTCTTCACCATTAAATATTCTCTAGCTATATATGTCTTCTAATTTATATTGACTGAAATATTTTTGCTATTTTTATTGTTTCTTGAGGAATAGGATGACACAATCAGTGTATTTGTTTGGGTTTTGTCTGACACTAATTTTGTATCCATTCACAGAAATAGTCACAAAGGATGAATGTTTCATAATTAAATTTTTGTATATATGTGCTGTTAGAAATTACAAAAAGTATCCAGAAGAGGGTGGGCAAACGGACTTTTCTCGTGCTGCCAAGGGAAACGTTGCTGCAATCTCTCATTAGAAGTTCTAGAGTTACTGTCTTTAGTTTAAACCAGAGGAAAAACCACAGAGGAGGAAAACAGAAGGAAATCCTTTTGTATTCCTTCCTGGTTTCTATCAGTCATCCACAGCATCCTAGTTCTGAACCTGGAACAGTCTTTGACTTACTGACGCCTGAACCACCATGTGCCATTCACCTAAAGTCTCCACAGCCATTCTTCCTGTTTTGTCCCAGAAAAAATTCTCTTTGAACAAATGCATTGTCCCTCATTGAGAATTCTTTCCTGTGTTCTTAACGTGTACAAACTCTACTCTGGAAAGGCAAGGAGAGTATCACCCCTCCAATGAGCTGCTACAGCCTAAAGCACATGGGTAGTGTGTGCAAATGGCAGCCGTTATTGTCCTGACACATTGTGTGTTCCTACCACTTAAGTTTCTGTGTGGGGGCTTTTTCTGCTGCTTCTGATGCAAGATTAACTTAAAATGCATGAGTGGTCTCATTAAACTCAATAAAATTACTCACATGCTTACCATGCATTTAAGTTTGCAGGATCAGCATTAAGATAAGAGGCAATCTATAGACCACTTCTCATATATAAAGTTTGAGAAGGGGAGGGGGCTTTAATATAAAAGCTGAAAAAAACCCTAGAAATTTATCAGGTACCAAAATCTTGTCTTATGCAATGAAGTTGAAATTCTAAGATTTTACATACACTGTGTTAAATATGTGCTTTGTATTTCTATCTACATCATTCTGTTTGTATATTATGCACATTACAATATTGCCTAATAGTATCTCTTAACAGCTTTTTCAAGTAATGTAGGTGGCATTTGCTCGTATCGATCTTGTATATTTTATTGTGGCACCTCTTCTGTGATTCTGTTGTGCTTTTGATTTGTAACTTCTCCCAGTAGATAATAGGAGGTGAGAGAAATTCAATGAATTTGAGTCAAAAAGTGTCAGCGAAGGCTATGTAGATGTATGAAATTTGTGTTATATGTTTCTCTTTTTTTTTAAGCAAACATCTGCCTTTACTATTTTGGTGCATTCCTGAAACATTCAGTATTTTAAAAGACAGATCATCCTTATAAAGGAGAATAAAAAATTGCTACCTGTTAGAGACGCTCTTAGAACCCAAAAAGGATTTAGAGATGAAGAAATTTGTATTCTATTAGGATTAGTATTAGGCTTGTGTGAAAAAGACTGCACAACATGTTCCTTTTTATGTTCTGCAACTTAGTCATTAGTTTGTGCTGCTACATCACATCAAGGTTGTGAATACCTTAATAAATAATCTTTCTGACATAGATTGCCTTTTAATTTAGTACTTGCACTTTGAGTCCCTTTATTAGCATGGAACTATAAATGTGGTTTTGTGTTTAAATGTTTTGCCAGGAGTAAAATAAGTTAGTGCATTGAATAAGTATGGTCTAATATTTCATGGGGTTGTGTTCTTTCTAGCAGAATTATCACTTCATTTTACTTGTAATTCCACTTGCCCTAATAGATTACTTTTTCAGTCCACTGAGTGATTGTTTAAGTCAAGTTGCACTGTAGATGAAAAGAAACACAGGAGATTACAAACTGCAGGATGATAAATAGAAGATATGACATGATAGTTATTCATAGTACTGAAAACCAAAGGTAGTGTTGCAATGCTTGCACATTTTTCTGTATGGACTGTTGGTAAATATCATTTTTAGGAGAAAAAGAATCCAGGTTTTCATTTTGTGAGTTGTTGAAATTTCAGAGTTCTTGGCTTTCTGCTGAGATGTTAGAAACTGACATGGCTAAAGAAAAATGCATTGAAACCTGGGTCATGTAGATTAGACAAAAGTTTGACCTTGTTGTCTCAGCCATTTCTTTAATGAAAAGTAAGATACTTGTGTGCAAAGTAACCTCAAAGGAGAGAATAGGGTTTGTTACCTGTTCTGGGGAGGAAGCCCCTGGAGGGCAGTGATGTAAAACTGGACACCTACAATATGTTTTCAGGGGTGCAGTCACAGATTTCACACCAGTCTCCCAAGGGCTAGGAGGGAGTGTCTCTGTTGAAGACACTTCCTCAGTGGCAGTGGTGGGAAGGAAACTGTCTCTCAACAAGTCTTGCTGCCTCTCCAGAGGCATCTTGTGTATTCAGGACTTCTCCTACTATGTTCTTCCATAAATAAACTAAACCTCTTCCCATCTGCAGTCTTGTCTTATCAATCTACCAGTGTAGAAGAAAGCTTGCTCTGATGTTCTTTTTCCATTGAGCACTGCCCACCAACTCATGCCGTTGCTTTTCACCCCGAGCTGTGTATTTTTGATATATTTCTTTTATCCTTTGCTTTCCATTGCTTAGGTGCTTGACTCATGGAAGACAATCTGGGCTTTTTTAAGAGGGACATGGGTGCTGTAGTTTTCTGGATCACCATGTTGCACATGCCAGAGACTCTGAGGTACCTGATGTGCTACACAAACATAGTCTTGTTGTATGCAATTGTATATGTTGGGGGTTTGGAAAAAACATTGTCCACTTACCCTTGATGAGTGAGGTCAGATATATTACAGATCTTTGGTACTACCAGGATAGACTTTCAGTTTCACACTTGAGAATCAAAAGTCAAATATTAGATTTATGTTTATCTAGTAAAAAGGCACACTACAGATTCCGGAAATCAATGACTCTAAAAATTGCACAAACATTGAATGATATGCATGAATAATTTAAGAATGTTTTGTTAAATGTGCAAAAGTCAAGTTATCCTTGCAGTGAGACTCATTGCAAATCGCCAGCAATTTACTGCGTTTCTGAAAATCACAGGCAGCAATTTACAGAAAAGATTGGGCCTACTATATATGTGACATTTTCTTGATTTAAACTGTCATTCTGAAAAGTTGTTTACTGACAATTAGAGTTTGGAATAAGGTTATAAAGTTTACTGAGGAATTCCATACCACTTGAGGTTGAACTATATTTCTGCTAGGATAGAGAAGAGCATGTAGACCTCCTACTGCAACTGAACTATCAATGCATGCAAATTAGCACTTTCAAGGGAAATTATACATGATCTTTTTAGACATTCATGTGCTGTAATGGTGTAAGATGCTGTGCTGGATATTTTGCATTTCATGAAAAGGAATGTATTTCCAACATATCTGACTGTAAACGCTACATACACTATAGTGCACTATAGTGATATGCAGTGACTTCATTGTTTTTTGTTTCTAAGCAATAGTTATCAAAATAGTTTCTGAAGATGAGCTTCTGGCTTCCAGAACATCATGTTGGGCTAGAGGGGTACATATTCATCTTTACTTTTTTTTTTTTTTTTTAATTATTAACTAAAGTAGCAGTTGTCACACCAATGTAGTTCCTGTTACATTTCCATGGCATGTAGACATGCAGTACATGCCATAAGGAATATTTTTCATCACTGTCTTCACTGCCTTCTCTTTGACATCCTGAGAGCAGTTTCAGTATAAGTGACACTCACTGGTTCTCCAGTAACCTTCAGAAATGAACCTGCACTCTGACATGCACTAATCTAGATACCCTGATGTTCCCCAGAACTTAATTTTAACATCAAATAACTTCTGCTCAGGTTCCCTGTCTTATAAACAGTTTCATAGTACTTTCTAGTATAGTCACTCAGCCACACCTGACCTGTTTTTCAGGCTATTCTGGATGAGTCCTTGGTATGAAGAAGTCATTGCAATTGAAAGAAAGCTGGTCAGCCTAAAATTGTATTGCCTGGAATAGTGTGAATATCATGTGCAAGTGATTGAATCCAGAAATTAACAATATTGACAAGAGACTCTTTCCTTTGCCATTTCTCTGTGGATAGACCAGACTGTTTTTCTCTAGGAAATGGACACAAATAAGAATGTCTCATAGTACTGCTTACTTTGAAACTCATGTGACCAATATGATTCAGACATTGAAGCAGAAAATGATAATAAACATTGGAGAACATTTGCAAAAATGCACTGTAACTTGGAAGTTCAACATTTTCAGAAGAACCTCTTGTGAAAAGGAGCTCAGATAGTACCATATAAAAAATAGACAAAGGAAAACATGCAGACCACTGGGATCTGAATTACATATGCAAGTGCATTGGAGAAGATCCAGAGACAGCTCTGTTCACCTGTATGAGCCAGGGATGCCCGGGACCTGATGAGCACTTGTATTAGTGCTTGTATTATGATGGGTACAAGAGACAATGGAAATGTATGGCAAACCTAACAGAGATAAGAATTTTAAAAAAATTTGCTTCCCTGTAAGCCAGACAAGCTACAGTTGTTGCAGTCAGGTGACAGTTTGGTCTTCTGGAAACAGGGTGACCCTCAGGCATTGCCATTCCTGTTACTGCCACTGAACTGGTGAAGGGTTTCAGCCAGTAGGTATTTTGGAAAAACATCTGACAGTGAATTTGAGTTTGTTCCTATGGAATTAATGGATACTGGTGTTATTCTCTAACAGTGAATAAATATGTGTCGCCTTGTTCTTTTGAGTTTTTCTAAGCCTTTTGATGTTTACATTTTTGTAACAAACTTTCTCACAGACTTTATGTAAATAATTAATTGTTTTGCATTCTTTTTGGGAAGAGGAGAAATTTGATGGCCTGTTGGTTTGTCCAGTGTCATTGGAGAGGTGGCACTTTCACCCTCCAATCCACTTTCACTTTTAGAAATCTACAAATGTTAGAGTCAGAATTAAATTGCCCTCTTTTTCACCTTAGAGAATCCAGTGTCTGCGTCTTTCTGTGTCGTGTCCTAGAGTAACACATATGGCCTTTCTTGGTATTAGTGCCCATTTGTATTAATATTCATTAATAGAGCTAAGCTGGGGTTCCATTGCCTTCTTCAGTTGTGCTGTGTGGCGTTGTCTTTGGAATTCTGCTTTCGTGAAGAATTTGGTGAGGGGGAAAAAAGCAAGTGATGAGGCAAAAAAGGCAAGCATCAAGGAAGAAATCAGTTCTCTTTCCTCCTAAACAGCTTTGTAGGAAGAACACACTAAACCGATAAGGTTGAAACAGAGAGTAGTTGGTACTGGGATATTTAATTAAAAATAAGTTCTTTAGAATATTCATGAAAAAATAGAAGGGGAAATGCAATGAATGGAGTCATCCTTCTGTAAGTAAAAGTCTAGCTTCAGAGGGAACCTGGATTATTCATCATGCCAGACTACACAGGGTGTTGAAAAAATGTCAGTTAATATGTGGAGATCTAATTGTCCGTAGATGATATTTTAGTCCCTTTCTCTGTAGTAAAAAGTCTCTAGTCTCTGATTTATTGAAAATTAAAAATCTTAACAGTGCACTTTCTTGCTGTGACATTTTCCTGATGTATCTTTGATTCATAATTCAGTGCCAGTACCCCAGATTTATACATACCTAAATGCAGAAAGGCTCCTCTTCCCTCTTGCTTTATTAGAAGCTTTATTTTTTGTTTCTGTGAGGTGGGTGTATAATACATTTAGTTCTGTTTTCTTTGGTGGAATGTTAGTCTGGTCTGCCTGGATGAGACCTTGTGACAACACAAAGCTACCACACTGCTAATGGTGATACAGAGTTCTGCTGTTGTTCTCCTGCCTCACACTTAAGTACAGGAATTCACCTCACTGGGTGCCAGTATGAGAGTTATGCAGCCTCCTGGAGAATTCAGTGATGCTCCTTTGTGGATAAGCAAGGCATGAGCAAACGCATTGCCTGAAGGTGTCCTAGAATAATTTTTTATTCCTTGCATTTCAAATCACCCTACTCCAAATTAGCGTCTCCTTTCATCTCTGGTTTGCCTGAATGGCAACCTTCACTCAGTTTTTTCTCAAATAGAAAAGCTGTGGCAGTTCTTCAATAAATTACTCTTTACATTTTTAGCTTTGTTTCTCTGTAGATTTTTAGCTTCTGTGAGCAAAACCAGAAAATGTTAGATCTTGTATCACAGGAATTAACAACTGAAGTGGTCAGTGAATACAGATTAATGGTACTCCATTATTCTGGTATTACCTGAGTTATTTCATGAGTCAGATCAATATTACACAAACTAATTCAAAGTGGCCTGTGAAATCTTCCATCAGCTTCTGATTTTTTTCACAAATATTGAAAGACAGCTTTAAATTGTGTCTACTACAGTAAGTATTTTACCAGCCAGATCATAAATATGGAGCGTATCTGGGCTATATTTTATTTGCAAAGTCATAAGATCTGACATGATAGCAGTATCATTACTTCCAATTATGGGGAAGAAACACAGTTCCTTTACTCATATTATCTTTAAAAACAAAAAAATTCCAAGCCTACTTTTCTCATTGAGAAACATTGAATTCAAATCTCTAGCTCTGTTGAGCTGCTTTAAACAAGCTCTCTTTCCAGTGTTAAATCTAAACAAGGAAGATGGCCAAATTAATTTTTGTAAACACATTTTTGTATTAGTATTAAATACTTTGTTCACTTCTGTGAGCTCATTTGCTTTGTCTTTCTGATGCTCTACAAATGCAAGTGTCTCCAAATAACCATCCCTGAGCTGTTTGTTATTGGTGTCCCTCTCATCTTTTGCAATGCCTTTTGCAGTTCTTGGTCACCTGACATGAACAAACACAAGATATTTAAAGAGGTACTTGTAAGTACCAAATAACACCACAAAAAAAAAAAAAAATCAGTAAGTTAAACTGCTACCAGATTTCCCTGTCTCAAGTATAAATATTTGACTTAAAAAAAATTTTACTTAAAAACCAATTTGATTGAAACCTGTTTATTTAGAAGAACTTTGTTTAAAGAAGTTAACTGTAGCATTGTGACTAAATGCACCCTAACAATACCATTTGGGATTCTTTTATGTTCCTCAATCTATAAATGCACTACATCTGATTTTGGTCTGAGCATGGTGTAGTCAACTTTTAGTGTGAACTCAACATTCTTTTAAAATACACTGGAATTCCCAGCTTCAAAATGTGCTGTAATAGAAAGCAATCCTGCAGAGAAACTATTTTTCTTTTAGTTTCATTACCATTTGAAATGAAAACATGGCAAAACAATGTAATCAAAAAAATAATAAATTGTGAGTGTATGTTTATTAATTACTGACTTGAAGATCCCTGGATTCTTGTATGTAATTAAGAAATAGAGCAGCATCTTCAGGTATTCTCTATCAATGTTTTAAAATATGATGCTTTAAAATGTTCTGTGACACAGTATTTATAACTTGTTACTGTCAGCTTCTGATTCTTTACTTTGTTTTACCTTTGTTTTTTTAGTGGATGCAAGGAGGATATTATTTTATCTGTTTCCATAAAAAAAGAACAAAAACGGAACCAAGAGACTTGGTGGAAAACTCAGCTTTGTACAAACTGGTTTCTGCTATCTGTGGATTTTTGTTTGAGTCTGTCAGGCAATATCTTCCCCTAGAATCTTTGAGTGCTCTCAACCCTGGCATTTTGTTATCAGTTTATGTATTGGAAAATGTAAGCTGCTTTGACATCTTGAGATCAAATATTTTTTAGAGGCATGAGTCATCTGGGGTCAATTCACTTGGGAAAATGCTTTTTGATGAATAAAGAAAGTAAAAAACTGCTGAAAATGTGAAAAAGCAGATTCCTAATTCAGTAGTTTGGGATTTCAAGATCTCTATGAAAATAACCAAATGTACAGTGATTTTTAGGACATATTTTAATGAAGAAATTAAATAATTTTGTCATGTATTGCCTTTGAGCCTATTTGGTGAACTCAGGAGTTCTACTATGAAAATGGAAGAGAACATTATGAATGAAAAGCAGGATGTGGTGGTGGTTGTCAACTCCACATGAAAGTGGACAAATAAAGTGGTTTGAATTTAATTTGTTATTCTCTTGATCAAGACTTCCATTGTTCATTCTACCTAGTCAGTAATCTTTGTACACAACGTGTCTGAAAATAGGGAGAACACTATAACTTCATCAGATTACTATTTTTTTTTAAGTATCATATAGTACTTCTATGTGAAGTATAATACATAGCAAATTCTATCTAAATAACAAGCTTATGTTATATTCTGGAGAAGAGAGAAAGATCAAGAAGATGCGTAAGTGGAATCCCTGAGTAAACTTATGTTTCCGCTGGGACGGGCTTTTGAGGGGTTGAGGGACCAGAAGCACAAGCTTTAAAGATATTTTTCTCTAGAGGCCATTCTTGGTCATAATGTGATTCCTGATCATGAGCTATCCCAAGTTATGTCTTCAGAACTTTTTTCCAGAGTCAGGTTTTTTTGGGGTTGGAATTCCTTAATGACATACAGGTATGATCAATTACTGTTTGGAAGGGTTATTTTTTTTTTTAATATATAAAAATTTTAATGCTTACTTTTATAATAGAATGGAATAGAATCTTTTGTTTGGAAAGGACCTGGAAAGACCACCTAGTTCAACTCCCTGATCAGTTCAGGGCTGGTCAAAAGTTAAAGCTCAGTTGCTAATGGCATTTTTCAAAAGCTTCTTAAACACTGACAGGCTGGGGGCATCAATCACCTCTCTAGGGAGACTGTTCCAGTGTTTGACCTCTCTCTCAGTAAAAAAATGCTTCCTAATATCAAGTCCAGATACCTTCTGGCACAGCTCTGAACCATTAATAAAATAAAACAAAACCACAAAAACAGCAAGTAAGGGAAACAAAACCCAACAAGTTTAAGAAACAAACAAAATACCCCACAAACAGGAAAACAAACAAAAAAGAAAGAGACTTGATAGTTTTCATGTAATTAGATTCCCTTGATGGAATGAGGTGCCCTCACTTCACAGACACATTACATATATGAAACATAGAGGGAAAGTTTATCTGAAATTTGATCTTATATTTACTCTATCAAAAGTAGCATTTTTGGATATGGCTAACTGAGAGTAAGATGTTTCTAGATTGTTCATAATCTTCATTCAGAAAAATCTATTGGTTCTCAATTTATTTTTGGCAAGTTTTATTAAGGCAGATATTTTTGTTGTTTTTCTGGAATTTTTCATTCTTTTTTCTGGTGATTTGAAGTTCAAGAAAGTTCAATCAGTTTTACAAGACTCAGGACTTTTTTATTTTATCCAGGTATTTTATATCAGAAAATGTTTAATATAACATGTAAAGTCTCTTCTGGGGCATACTAAGCAGCAGCCCTTTTATTGTTACAGCTGAAAGAGAGCAAAAAATATAATTTTAATTTTACTGGAGTGTCACCATTCCCAGCCATCAAGCTACTGACACACCTTTTCTATACTGAAATTGTGGATATATCAAAATGTGGTCCTAGAAAGGCTGAAATTTACATTTTTTCGGGTCAATGATTAAAATAATGAAAGGTGCAAGTTAGTTATTTGAGAACCAAGAGATACATTTACCTGAAAGGTCAGGTAAATGAAGGAGCTGGTGCAGAAAGCTGTGAGGTTGGGCATTAATTCCAGCCAGTTTCTTGGTATCGATTACACAGATTGCAAGTGCTTGTTTGCAGGCCAGAAGACAGATAAAGCTCTTTGCAGGCCATTTGTCTCCTTTTGTTTCTTAATTAATATCACAGATTTGAAAACCTGTGGTAATGAAATTGGCCTGTTAATTAGGCCAGTCTTTAGCAGTAAGATTTTGATGTCTTAGTGTTTTTTCAGCACAGTTAACAGCAGCCTTGTTAAAATTCATGCTTGTTTTTCTTTAGCAAAGATGCCTATCATGGAAATACTTATAATGATGTGAGGAATAAACAGTTTCTGTGCCTGGTAATCATTTTAATGTTAGATTTTAGAAAAAAAATTTCTGATTTTAAAATTCACTTTTTCTCTGAATGTCTGTAACCTACTGCTCTATATAATTGCATTAATATCTTACATGGGAAAAATTATGTATTTTTTCTTTATTTTGAACGTCAGGCAATATTTTGAGTGATATTGTATTGTGATATTTTGATGCAGCTTTCCTTGGTACAGTTAGTTTTCTCTGATGATTTTGCAGGTTTTTTCCAGAACAATGGAAGAGATGCCTTATTATTTTTAAGAGTATAAAAAAATTAAGGCATAACGTAGAAATGAGAGGAGGAGCATGAATGCCAATGAAGGATACACTTAGACTTTTTTGTAAACTGTTTTGTGAGGAAGAAGTTCTGTTTGATGTAAATGAATTTTCTTGTTTGACATTTGCCTTCAATTAGAAGACAACTTATTTTTTTTTAATGACTTCATGATAAAAAATAAATAATATAATTTTGCTTTGTGTTACATTCTAAAGAAGTTATTGGTAGAAATCAATCATGAAATCCCATCTGTGTTGACTTTTCATGCTTGTCTGCTGTGTACAGTCCTTGCAGTTCACACTCAGTGATGTAAC
The DNA here is from genome assembly GCF_014805655.1 of Passer montanus. Taxonomy (NCBI): domain Eukaryota; kingdom Metazoa; phylum Chordata; class Aves; order Passeriformes; family Passeridae; genus Passer; species Passer montanus. The sequence goes on along the minus strand of NW_024363160.1, from coordinate 8,017,385 downwards.
CTTTAATTACCCTCTCATACTTGCATCCTTTAGGTCACTAAAATGAGTATTGCTTCATTTTTGCAGATTTTTATTGGAGTAATGATATTTACATCAAACAGAGGAGAAGCTTAAGTCAGAAAATAGAGGTGGATTTATTAGAAGGATAAGTGATCCCTCTACAGTGTTAGTCAGAAAACATTTTTACATCATGAAATATTACATGTTTTGAATCTCCCCCAGGAGAGCTGAATGCCGTCAAGTGCAATAGGTATAACTGGTCACATACACAGATAAAAAAAGCATTTTTGAAATTACTCTTTTTCTCCCCCCTCTGTGTGCTACTGAGATATTGTGGTCTTCCTTTAGGAAACATCCATGATACTAGGTAATTTTAAAGTAGCTGGAAGGGGTAGAAAATGTTGGAATTCAAACATAGTTTAAATAAACTATTCAGAATAAAGGAATCTGTTAGAAAATGCTTTTGTAAAATATACTAATTATTTTTCACAGCCTGTGACCTTAGGTATACTCAAAAATAAATATTATGTCTGTCAACTCAAGTGATGAAATAAGCTACTTATTCTTTCCTTGAACAGCTAAAGAATAGGTTTCCATACTTGTCTCACATTTTCTGAAAAACATTGTGATTAAGAAGAAAGATTGAATATATAATCTCCCTCAAACCTCAGTTTTAAATTGTTTTAAAGATGCTGTAGCAAAAATTGCACACTAGCTTTAGCTGTAATGATATCTACGTTTCTGTTGTACATTTTACATTTTTTTCACATTCAAACCTTTTTAGTGTTCGTAGATCTTAGAAATTTTTTTTTTTAAATACCATATTTGTCTGTCAAAGTAACTTTGCTAATTTAAAGTTTTGTCTCAGTGGCATTGCTTTTTCCATTTTTAATGAATCTTTACAGATTTCATGGTTTCTGTTTTTGCATTGTTATTTTTTTCCTCAGGGTTTTCAGGAGACTTTTTTCTGTTTTTCAGAGACACTATGTTATAACGAGGACTTTGGATTACAAATCCATTAGCTGCGACCCAGGCAATGTGAGATGCACTCAGCTGGTATTTCCTAGGCCAGCCAGGTGAAGCAAACACCTCAGAAAATAAACCAGGAACAAGTCTTGTCCAATGGGACATCCTGCCAAGGGTATTTCCATTTTGTGAGCTGACCAGTAAAAGGGGGCTGGATTAAGGAAAGGGAACATAAAAGACGTTTAGTCACCAAGTGCTGTCTTGTGACAAACTCTTGGTCCTGTCATATAATCTCCTTCATAAACTAAGCAATTTGTTCCATATCCTGGGATTGTGTGATCCACTCTTGTGTTATTTTGCCATATCACAAAATACACAAATATTACAATCTACATACTACATAATGGTTTGCAGTTGTGAATTTTGGATTGGGTGGACAACACAATGGACTTCTGTTGATTCTAAGTATTTTTTATGATCTTAAAAAAACCACTTAGTCGTCTTGTCTCTTTTTTTAACTCTGTCTCACTTCAGCATTGTAACTGCTCAGAGACTCTCACCCAAGGCATTTGCTTTATAATTTCAGGACACCATCCTGCCTTGCACAGCAGAAGAGTGGGGGTGGTTTTGAACAGCTTTGTGCAGACTGAGATTTTTATTTCCAGAGAGGAAGCAAGAGAGCATCTTAAAAAAAAAAAAAAAACAAACAAAAAACAAACCAAACAAAAAACCAGAGAAATGCAAAAAAAAAAAAAAAAAAAAAACCAAAAAACCCAAAAAAAACCCCCAAAAAACCCCAAACCAAAACAGCAACAACCAAAAACCAACCAAACAAAACTTAAAAAAAAAAAAACATGAAAAAAAAACATAACCCCCCCCACCAAAGAGCTGAATCCACTTTCAGATAAGCAATTGGTCACAACTCTGTGAAAAGTGCTTGCAATAGTTGTGTGTCATTTGTTCATAAATTTAACTGTACTGAGGGTCTGCAGATAGATCTGATAAAGTTACAGCTGAGCCAGGGTAATTATGTTGTTTTATAGGACTATTCAAGTGTTACATGGCTGTAAAGGAAAACACCTTTTTTCTGTATTCAGAGATAACTGTAACCAAACCACCAAGAGAAATTGACTTTTTTCAGTACTTTCAATACTGAGTTAGAGCTGTTAATGACAAGCTATATCTTTGTAGGAAGTGCTCCGAGTACATAACTTTAATTCTTTCTCCTGATTCTTAGCCTTCTTTCACAATAGAGATACGGAAAATTACAGCTCATCACTTTTGAGATGAGAAATGAAAAACAAAGAGGGATTGGCAAGTTAAGACATAGCATAAGTGATCTTTTGATGTGTGTTGGGGAAATATTAAAAGCTCGGTTCTCTATCCTAGGGTCACACAGCGTCCTGCATACAAGATTTTCAACTTTGCTTGTGGGCATAGGAAATTAAAAACACAAAAATAAAACCTGGACTTTCAAAGGAAGTGAAGGATGATGTTGCCTGCTTCTCACTGTGTCAGTACTCTTGCCTGTGGACAAATATGTTTGGGACCACAGTTTTCAGATATAGCTCCAAGTAATACTGTTCCATCGAGTACATTGTGGGCTACAGTTCTATCTCTGGCCTCATTGAGGGAAGGCTAAATGTGGAATATAAGAATAGTTTTTCCTACTGTATCATCATTTTTTTCAGCATTTATGCTACAAAATGGCTGTTTCACACTGAATTGAGGCAATATTTACAGCAATTCAGTGCTGCAGTAAGGGTATCTCATAATATTATAAATAATGAAGTATTTATTATGATGGGCAGAGCTTTGTATGCCTTTGAGAAGCACCTCAGCAAATCCTAATACGTTTAGGAGTAATTCATAATTTTCAAGACAAGTAAATGGAAAACTAGGAATGTCCCAATGAAACAGCACTTTTACTTGAAAACGGATAATTTTGACCCAGATGAGTTCTCCAGCATCTTGCAGGACTAAAAGTACAGCCTTGTGTCCGTGATGCTCCTGTCTGATGTGGAGATCTGAGGTGAAGAGATCCTTTATTGAGCCATGTGCTCCATTCGTGCTGAACCACTGTGACACTGTGATCTGTAGTCAGCTGAATGAGGAAGAAACAAAGTACAGTTGCCATTAACATCAAGATGATATTTCAGAATCCTTTCTTTTCCACTCCAAATTGTTATCAGAAAGCTGATAGTTATGTGTGTGTGACTTTATTTCTGTATATCAAGGCTAAGATGTCACTAAACAACAGGTATTTTTCATTCTCCAGGAGTAAACAGAGCACCCTATAAAAACAATTTTAACAGGGCTATTTGAACAATGTGTTTGAACAATTCTGTATGCAATTCAGTTTAAATTTTTCACCTTCTTTGGTTTTTATTTATCCAAACTACTAGACAAAGCTAAAGTAGTAAACAGTCTATTTACATCATCCATATCCATATGGGACAGCTTACAGAAGTATGACTAGGTGCAGAAAGTCATTATTTGCTGGAACAGAGCCCAGCCATTAAGGAGTCATTTTTAACACTGGCCAAAAACTAATGAACTGCATTTTAAAATGTCCTTTTTCAAATGCACTAACTGGCACCATTCCCAATGCAGACAGTAAAAAAAAATTTAAAATGTACGTGCAACACATCATCCATCTACACACACATTTTTTTACTGTATTAGTACAGCACTAATGTGTTAAAACTATTTAGTAAATTTGCTTAAAGAATAAGATGTGGTAAAGATTTTAATAACATTTTCTGGTATGTAGTGCTGCTTTATAGGAAGCAGAAGCACTGCTCCCATGAGGTGAAGTCTGGGGTGCCTTAAATAGGTGAGAGGTGTATTGTACTTCCTCTTATGCCAGCTAGATAATCTTGCTTTAACATCAAGAATGAACTATTTTGTGCTCTGGAAAGATATAGATAGCTACTATAGCAAATTTTAAATTTTTCTGTTTATTTTTTGTAACAAAAGGTTCATCTTCTGAAAATCATCAAGCAGCAAAAGTGACTGACCCCAACTCCTCCAAAGTTTCAGTAGTTTTGGGGGTTTTTTTGTGATTTCTTCCTCGTTCTAGATTCACTAACGAAGTGCTAATGATGATGCAAAGGTGTCTGCTTTTTTTTCAGTCATCAATGATCAGAGCAAGTAACCTCAACATGGGACAGAGGGGGATCATGGTGTAATCTGCTAGTGCACAGGTGGCACTGCCTCAATCACAAGGGCTGTCTACAGCAAAACAGATCTTAAGAACAGATAATTAAAAGTACTCCATGTTTTTATTCCATACAAATGCTATATAAAAACTTTCAAAGGGAACAGGTCCCCCTTTGAAACAGGCAGATACAAACACAGATTTTGGAAGAAAAAGAGTTGGTGCTGCACTGGACTGCTTGCTTTAGTGTGCTTTGAAAAAGATATATTGGATGTCAAGCACCCTAGACACTGAGCATCCATTTAGTGGGCTGGGAATAGTGGATTATGCTGTGGCATACCTGCACTGTGTGTCAGATGAAGACACTCTTGTGTATCACTCAGTCAGTAAGATCTGTCTCCCAGGGATCTGAGTGCAAGGGCACTATCTTTCAGCTCTTACAAATAGCAGAGAGGGAGGAAGATTGCAGGCGATCACATCTTTCATTCCCGTTATAGATTAAGTGCCACCAGTCAAATGCCTTGCAGACTCCTTTCTCAAGCTGGGCTCAACAGCCACTTTCTTATTTGTTGGCTTTTATATATTATTTCAGCTCTAAACAGATATATAAGGATGCTGATTCCATTTACTACCTCATTTGTAACAGGGGAGAAAGCCAAAAGGAAAGGCAGGAAAATTTTCTCTATCACTTCTGAATTGATACTCTGGGTAATGAATTAAAAGCACAGAAAGTAGGCAGTCTGTGAGACAACAGAAAGAAAATTGTTGAAGTTGGTGAGACATGGTTTTGCCTTTTCAATGAACAGGTATGACTAGATCTCTTCTGCCTCCTTATGAAGGCAAAATAGTCTTTCATACTTTGACAGCTCCTGGAAGAAATTTCTTTCCCTTTCTAAAAGAGGGATGCTACAATAACACTGTTCTGAGTGAGTCAATTGTCCTTTTTGCTTCAAAACCTGGTCATCATGCAGGGCTCATACATGAAAGGGTCAGATGTACAAATCTCCTGTCCCACTTAGTAGTAAAACAGAGGTACCACATGGCTGTTTTGTTCCCCTGTACTGTCTTTCAAACAACCTTCAAACTAGGTAGTAAATCCTGTGTTTAAAAATGAGTCACAATTAATAAATGCTATCAGAGAAAGAGGTAGTTAAGAGAGACAGAACACAGAGGAATTTTTAAGCTGGTGTATAAAATAACTTAATCACACAGTAAAATATTTTTCTAATATACCTTTATTTTGATTTCACTGCAAGCAAGAAGGAATGGCCTGCAAGGAAATTACCTGCAAGGCTGAGACCACCCTAGAAAAGAGTTTATAGTTATAGGATTCACATTTTAATGACAGTAGCCTCTATTTTGTATCAGCTTCCAGAACAAAAGAAGCAGGGTATTTATGCCAAGGAATATTCCTTCTAGCTGAGTATCTGATGATTTTTTGACAGTATTAAGAACCGTGTATAAGGTTGCATCATTAATTCTTATGCTCACACAGGTTTCAAATTTAACTTTCTCTTATGGACTGCCCTGGAAAATCCCTGGAGGACACTGAGATTTTAATTTATATTAGTTACTATATCTTAACACTCACTGTGCAAATTCTGAGTCCCTAAAATATATGAATTAATTCAGTTCACTTACTACACAGTGTGATATCCACACTGAGAGTTAAAAAATTAGATAGTGAGCAGCAGACTGACTTAAATTGTAGCAAATTCCAAGAAAAGACATGTATTCTGAGAAGTCCTTCAGCGTCTGCTAAATAGGTGCATTAACTCTCTCAATAAATATTTCTCTGTGTTTAACAATTTTATTCTGTGATTTTTTAAGTAGCACAAAGTCTCATTCCAATTTTCCTAAATGTCATTTTCTCATCCAGCTACTTAGCACAAACCAGCACAGAAGGAAATGTGCTATTAGGCATTACTGGATTACTGATGAGTTTTTATTGTTGGGATTAGCCCTTTTTCACTTAATCTTCTAGCTGCAAAGAAGAATGCAGCCTGTATTCTACAACACAAAGCTTACTCAGCAATGCTTAAAGAAGTCTGACTTCCTGGGGATGGAATAGGCTTTATGCAATAGAAGTCAGAGCTATTATGAGAATTAAAAATGTAGTGCCTACAGAACAGTTTCTGCAAATGTCTTGGTTTCTGGCACCTTTTTTACTGCAAGTTACCAAATCAAACACTGTAGGAACCTAAGTCTCTGCAAAGATATTTTTCTTTATTCTAGGGAAGTCAGGGTTGAAGAAGAGGAACTGACATAGCTGAAAGCTCTCTGAGTATTATCTTTTAATATTCCCTTCCACCCCTCCATCTCTTTTAGATCTTAGACATGGAAGGCTTCTCTCAAATGTAATGTTCACTCTTATGTTAGAGGTTAAGATTTTCTGTTAAATGATCTATACTGCGTTCCACTTCAAAGTTCTACAGATGGAAGACTATGAGAATCTTTTAAACTTTTGACAGATTTTTTTTCAAGATCCAACAGTATGAAACCCTGAGCAACTTGGTCTGATCTCATAGCTGACCCTGCTAGAAACTGGAGGTTGGATGAGAGAACCCCTAATGCTCTTTTCAACCTGAAGCATCCTATGATCCTATAACTAATTTATTGTCATAATTTCTCTCTCTTGCAGTCTGATTATTAAACTTTCTAAGGTGTGTTTCTATGGGTGTCCATTTTGTCCTTGTCCCTTGAGAAATTTGGAGTAAGGGAACAGTATTATTTGCCATGTTTAATTAAATGCCTTCTGTAAGTAGTTTTGGTACCAGCTTGACTTCCTGGAGACTCCGTTGTGCAAAATTTGTCATGGAAGAACAGGTCCATCTGTGATTTTAAGTATTCTCTTCCTAGACTTCAGATGCTCCCAGGACTTAAAAAAAAAAAAAAAGCTAGCTGAGGCCTGCAAAATTTCTCTTATAGCAATCTGAAATTATAGGAGAATCATGTCCCAGTGGTATAGGCCCGTCTATGTGAAGCTTTTTCTCATTTCTTCTGATTAAAGCTTCAAATCAATTTCTTGGTTTGTGGGTTGGTTTGTCTCTCAGCAATTGAGTGAAATGTGCTCTTCAGCCTCTCATTAGGCCAGTCTTCACAAAATTGCGAGAGCCCAGATGCTACAAGATTAGCTGTGACTGAACAGGAGGAAATTATATAGGAAGGTCTGGAATAGTGTCTATTGCCTGAAGCCACCAGCTATTACCCAATTCTACTTGTGCCCAGCTACTGCAGTGGTTCTATTAAGAAGAAAAAAAATAAAAGATTGGCTTAAGTGTGATATCTGGCCTTCTTCTCACAACCCAGTCTGCCAGTTTAGCAAGGCCACTCTCACAGCTGGATACCATGAGCTGCTTTTGAGTCAGAGCTTGTGTGTTCCCCTCAAATTAGTGCAAAGCAGTTGGTCATAAGCCTCAGTCCATAGAACTACAATTTGTTGTTTGGAAAAATAAAAAATAAGCCTCCTCAACCACATCTTATTATTGAGTTTGACTGTGGCCATCAAGGGACGTAGAGGTGACCATGGCAGTTCTGCCCACCTCCTCAAAGCTGCTGGAGCTGCTGTCCTGCTTCCTTCTGGGGTCACCGCCTTTGGCACTGGCCAGAGAAGTTGGTGTGCCTGTGTTTGTGCCACCAGTGAAAGAATTGTCACTTTGCTCTGTTTTTCACCTGGATCTACAAGCTTTGGTGGTCCACACTGCAGCTCTAGGGATAGTTCTGGAGGCTGGTGAGCACAGAGCTTTACCCCCCGGGATTTCTCCTTGTCGAAATTGTGATTGTTCTTTCACCTCTCAGCCACTCCATAATGGATAGGCTTGTGCAGGGAAATGTTGCAACCTCATCTTCCCATCTCACCCTGAACCTTTTCCTGATGCTGGATAACCCATTAGGAACATCCAAATAGAAGAATAGCCTCTCCTAATTGTTTTTGTTGCTGGCACAGCATGAGACAGTTCCCGATACAAACATTGTAGTAGTCATTAGTCGCATGTTCCTCATTTTTCTCAATTACTGATTAGACAGAGTGGCAAAAGTTCTGCACAAACAAAGTGTACGTATTTGTGGATGGCTTTAAAAGCAGAAAACAGTATTGGTCTTAATCTTCTCCTGCTTGATCTTCTCTTGCTTCTGTAAAATGGGGATTATAATACCCTTTCATATCCCAAGGAAGTTGTAGAGGCAAATTTAAAGCGTGCCTCCTTGATCAACACCCAGTACAAGCAAGTAGATTGTTTGCAGTAAATATTATGTGCTAAATAACAGGAATGAAAGGAAGGAGTGAATAATTATGCAAATATTTATAATCAAGTACATAATTTTTTAAGGGGGAAAAAAAGACGTGTGCATAGAATTGAATATTGTATCAAAATTCAGATGCACAAAGGGGCCAAGTAAAGGATTATTAAGCAAATTTAATTCTTGCACTTAAAAAGTTTTTATGCTTGATGTTACAAAATTGAGGTGCTTTAGGCTTCTATGGAGGAATTTGGTAGAAAGACTAACCATAAATTAGGTTGCTTATTGATGAATGTCAGAAAGGAACTACTGTCTTTAAAAATAGCACTAGTAAATAATACACTTTGCTATTTTGGGGGTTTATGAAGCGTTAATGAGATTTATAGGAGCAATTGTTATTTTAGAAAAATCACAGCAATTTATTGTTGCTAATTACTCTCTTGGCACTGCATGTATTTAAGATTAATTGGAATGTCTGTACTCAGTAATGAGGTCCCATGTAGTTTATAGTGACTGACAACATCTTCCTTTATCTGGAAAATTACCCCACTGGAAAATTTGTAAACAGGGCAGTAGCTCTTGGCAATCAAATTTTCAAAGTCTTAATTGATACAGTAGCTACTGAGTTATGGTAAAAAGATCAGACTGTTTCAGCAGTTAATAATGACAATAAAAAAAAGTCCAAAGGAATTGTCATGAAGGTAAAACTTGCACTCAGAGAAACAGATTTTTGCCTCCTATATAATCCAACTTAATATTCAGATAGAGACTGATTTCTCAGGATTATACAACATAATGAATTAAAACAGCAGCATTTCTCAGAGATTTATATTTATCTCTATTTTGCTACTGTAGAGTTAGTCATCGAAGGATAGATGCTGGAAAAGCAATCCTTTCATCTCCATCTTAAAAAACACCTGTGAATAAATAATGGTAGGTGTCAATGACAGAGAGGATTGTGTTGTAGTGTGCTACCAGAATTTTTTGAAATGCTTTTTCTCTGTGTACATGTATGTGCATATTTGTGTATATGATTATTTCTTTGGCAATTTTTTGCCTATTTCTGCAATTTGCTTAAAATGGGAACATTGTGTCATTCTTTTCTGGATGCATTTATCAAATGGGATTGATAAGTAAGCACTTACTACATGCTTTTTTGTCAAAAAAAAAAAAAAAAAGAAATGACTGCTGGTGGTAGAATTCAGTATTACTTGAATTAGAAATCTGATCTTCCCAGTCACAGCCTCATTTCTGGTGTTGGACATGCAAAAAAATCCAACTACCCAAAAAATACCAACCCAGACCCCGTAACTGTGTCGCTTCAGCATTACAAAAGTGAAGCCACACTTAGTAACTCTGTGCAAAAAAAAAAAAAAAAAATCATCAGTTAACAAGGAGGTCTTTTGCAAAAGGTATATAGATGCAAATTTTCATGTAGTGTTTGGAAAATTCAGGCATCAACCGTTTATTTGGTTGCCTCTCATTTCCATATATTATGCAGTCAGTCTGATTGTCCAATCAGTCAGAATTGTCTTGAGCATTTCTTAGATGAGATCTTGAACTAAATCAGCAAAGTTGTAACATTAATGAGCAACAGATATAGTAGTTTATTATCTGCATAGTTTTTATTGTCAGTGTTCAATTTTATAATTTCTCCTTGGCTCACCTCTCTGTTTAACTGCTGATTAGAACTGTTAGGACAGAAGTTACTGTAAAATTAGCAGATATGCTGTGAGCAGTATTTGCTAGGAGCACTGTGTATCCAAGCATTATTGTTGATGCTTGAATTTAATTTGGAATTGCATTTTAAATTGAAAAAGCGTGGATATTTACACTGGTGTTTAATGGGACTGGATTAGTCTCAGAGCACAATTCTGTTCTATTGATTTTTTTCAGGGAATGGGGAAGAGACGAGGTCCTGACTGTTCTGGTGATTAGTTACGCATCTCCACAGCATTTCAAAGCTAAACTGTGTGTAAGGCAGTGTTTGCTGCTACACATTAGTTACGAGAGGTTCTGCCAAAAAGAGATAACAGCATGCAGGCTCCCTTCAGCTGCCCAATACCCCAGTGTGAGTCAGGACTGTAGATGTAGCACTACTTCTCATTTCCAGGGTACCTCTGGGGAAATTCACTCTTCAGGAGTTGATACAAGAGCAGTTATTCCTTTCCCCAAAGTCTGTCTTTGCCCAAAGGGTGCAAAAAAGAGCAAAACTCCTCACATGCTTGTTTATAGCCCTGTGCATCTGGGCAAGAGCTAGGTAAAGTCTCTCTCTTGATTAACAGCACTGTTTATTATGCACCAAATGCTTATTTTCTCCTTGCTAGCAGCACTCTGAACTTGTTCAGGGAGCTCAGGAAGAGCAAAACCAGAGGTGCTATGTGACTTTGTGCACAGTGGCTAAGTGTGCTCAGTGCTTTTGTTTGCTGGCAGTTCCCCTTGCAGGCAGCCAGAGGAACCAGGGAAAGGGTGTCCAACTAGGTCAATCTTGTCACCTATTTTGTCGCTGTGTAATCTTTGTTACCCAAATCAGTACATTTCTGTAGGTAATAGCTTTTATCTGAGTCATTTGTGAGATAATTCTTGAGTGGCTGTGCAATGTGAAATGACTGTATGTGCATCCTTTAAGTGAAGTCTGACAACGCTGTTGTCATTCTGTGTTGTGAAAGACCCAAGGATTTTTAAAGGCCAATTATTTATTTGGATGTTTTTTGATATTTTTCAAAAGTCTTGAGTCCATTACTATCTCAGAATTATTGGTAAGGTCAAGTACTGCTAACCTAGACAATCAAAAGTAATTAATCAAGCCCAGAAAAATAATGAGATTTCTAAATAAGATATTAGTTCTATTAATTTGCCTTTAGATTTCTCAGATCTCTAGATGTCCTCTATCATAATGTCCATAATAACAACGAATGAATCCTTGCTTTTTGAGCAAGGTGCAGTTCTTAAGCATTTTTCTGCTGCAATAGTAGCAGAGCACTTAAGAAAATAAATATAATAATATATATTATATATTAATAATATAATAAACATTTCAACTACTGATAAAGTACTGGTAAGAGGTTACACAGGGGGCTAAAATAAGCAGACTTACTGAAAAGAAAATAGAGTGGAGTTTCAAGAAGAAGGTACCTTATGAGTGCTGAATCACAAGGAACATGTGAGGTGAGTCAGGGAATGTCCCATTTTGCCTCAACAGTGGAGTTCTGTTCACATGAGATACAGACAGAAACAGATATCAAGGAATTGCATGGATCAGTCATCATGCACTTCTACCCAGCACACAGCTCCAAGGCTCCAATGATCTGTAACGCAGCACTGAAATTAAAGGATTACAAACATTCCTGTTGTCCTTGGTGTCTGGGTGAAGCCATTCATGTCCAGAAGCCTTCCCTGAAAGTACCAGAGTCTAGTAGGAGAGCTGCCCGCTGAGCACTTCCAGCACAGAAGGTGATCCCAGATGAGCAGATAAACAGTGCCAACAGGTCTGTTGAAGCTGCAATAAGGAAAGTTTCTGGTTGGTAGTAATGAAATAATGGGATCATTATCTTAGGTGTGCATGCTTTTACTGAGAGGCATTGGAAACACCACTGGCAAGCTGCACTTCATCCTTAAATTTTAAAATTTCTTGTCAATGGCTGGATTTGAGTGTTACCTGAAAGAAATTATCAGCTTTATAGTCAGATGAAAATAAAAGCAAAAGTAGTAAAATCTCTTAAGGAAGCTAATAGTGTAGCACAGGCTTTGTCCTTCATCCTCTGAGGTTTATAAAGATTACCTCCTAGTGACTTTCTAGTAATAGGATTTTTTAAAAAAATGGCTTTCACACAAGAAGTGTCTGATTTTCAGGTCCAAGACTGTGTCAATCATTCATGGTTTATTAATCCTTAATTGTATTGCTATCTTCCCAGTCTTCAACCTCTTGATTAAAATTTTGTCTACTTCTTTATTTGCAGCTGAAATGGTACATTGTATTTTTGTGCCTTCAAAATTATCAAAACTCGAGAAATTGAGGGTTTGAATTAATTTTGCAAAATACTGAAAGCTATGACTAGTTTGAACTCTTGAATGATCTTAATCTCTTACTAGTTTCTTTAAGAGTTTTCATCTGACTATTTTCCCTCAGTACACTGTCAGTTTCACTAGTACCCATCACCCAAAAATATCAAGTGGAGTCAGGTCATTGCAAAATAATGAGATTGTCTTTTATTTTGCTCAAGTACTCCTACTCTTCCCACAATGTTTTAGTATTTCCTACAATTAAAAACCTTTTTTTATACATAGTGATTTCCAAAGCTGAAAAGTAAAATTATTAATGTTATTTTAAAAAGATGCAGATTGTGGCATTTATTTATAATGATGATGCTTCATCTGTTGCTGCCTCCTTGGGGTCTATGGAAGATAATTTGAATCATGTGGAACTCGACAGCTGAAGGTGTTGGAGGAGAAAGTCATGTCATCCTTTCAGGCATTCCTTTTGAGACCTTTAAAGTGAGGAAAGGAGTGAAAGATGTGTTCATTACCATTATGATATTAAAGGGAAAAATTACTGGGTTTATAGGGCATAGGGGGAGATAAAGCTGTGTTAGTGTAACACACAGTACTTCCTACTAATATGTGGTTGTTCAGATGCTTGTTGTCTTGATGTTACCTTATATATCTTTAGCCTTGCAAGGGTGTTCTCTTTGCAAGAGTATTCTGGTACTTTCAGATAGATGTAAGATTAACTGACCAGCTGCTGTAAATCTTTTTAACCAATACAAGACAGCACATCCCAGAGCTGCATTTATGAGAAACAGCAGATGCCTTAATAATGTGAAGATTTTTAGTCCCATAAATGGATGCTGTATTGCTCTTCCATGAACATCTTGTGAAAAACAAAAATATTCTTAATGCTTTGATTTGACTAAACCAAATAAAAGAAACAAAGCAGGAATCCCCAAATGATCATTTGCTTCTTAAAACAATCCAAGAAAAGACTCATTGTATGCTTTGTTTCTTACAACATTTGAAATAAAATAAGTAGCTTGGCAACACTCTTGCTTGTTACACTTCTAAAAAGATTTCACACCAACTGCAGATCTTGTGCTTATATGAATAGCACCTTATGCATAGAATCACAGAATGGTTTGGGCTGGAAGGGACCTTAAGCATCCTCTAGTTCCAAACCCTCCTGCCATAGGGAGAGATTGGTCAGGGCCCCATCCAACCTGGCCTTGAACACTTCCAGGAATGTGGCTTCCACAACTTCTTTGAGCAACCTGTTGCAGTGCCTCACCACCCTCATTGTAAAAATCTTCCTTATACTAATCCAGATCTACCCTTTTTCAGTTTAAAACCACTACCCCCTGTCCTAAGACAATAAGAACTGCTAAAATGTCTGTCCTCATCTTTCTTACAAGTCCCCCTTAAAGTACTGAAATGTTGCAATAAAGTCTCCCCTTGAGCCTTCCATATAGACCATCTTTCAGCCAAACACTTAAATGCCTGTCTGACTTCTGGGTTACTGTTAAATCCAGGACATTCTTGAATTCCTTGATGAATGATCTCAGCAATGAAATGTGCCAAATACAGAGCAAGCAAATAAAATAAAATGTTTTGCCTGAGCAGTGTATATGCCAGAGCAGTGGTCCCTAACCTTTGCTGGCAAATAACCAGTAAGACCAGTGATGCATTGCAGTAAGAATCATCACTTCCTCTTCCTGTGGGATTCAGTTTTCTTTGTTTTAATCTCCTTGCTCATGAAGTACACCAGAGGGGCTCCTGGGCTGCATGTTTTTTAGCTGGGGACCTATCACCAAATGAGTTATGTGGTTGTACTGTAAAGATTATACTGGTCACTGATGCTGTGAGCAAATATTTCCACCCTAGATCAGAACAGTCTTTTCTCTGAGGATGCCTAACACTGCTTTTCTGTGTCTACATTTGCAAATGAGCATGCCTTCTCAGCACTGCCAGTTGAGCCATACCTCTTGCTGAGGCAAGTTGTTGGCAGCAGTCATTTTCTTTTCTGAGATGAGCTCCTACTCCTTCTGTCATTTAGAATTTTATATGAGAGCACAGACAGTGTAGCCTCAAGGTCATTGAATTCTATCAAGTGTATTGTTTGACTGTGTGTGCTCTGGCAGAATTGGTAATTATCACATGCTATTGTTCCACCTTAGTAAGGGGCCATAGAGTCATGAAGTACAGCTGAGCACGGCCAGTTTACATTAAAACTAGTTTTGAGCAATTAAAATTTGCCCACTCTTTCCTCCCCAGTTGAAAACATGCTGTAGGAGTGCTACTGAAGTGTATTAAATCAATGTACTAAAATAACTCTTAAGTGTCTCCATTCTAGAATAATTTTACTGTTCACAGACACCATGTAATTTTTATGTAAACTACCTATTACAGGACAAGCTATTCATCAGCATAGAGGTGGTGCATTAGCTACATTCCCTAACAAGAACAGGAATCCTTTTTTTTAACTTTAAAGCTGAAAATTAAGTTATAAAACCTATGTCTTGCTAATTTATGATGTTTTTGAATAAGAATCTAGGATTCTATGAATCTTTTTAGCCTGGAATAAGTAGCTGTTGCATTAAAATATAATGGCTAGGGCAGAAGTAATGGCAAGTGATAGGAATTCAGATGTACATTAGAGTATTCTAAAGGAATGCCACAAGTCCATAAATTATGTAACAAACAAGAAGCTAATAATAATCGGTAAAACCTTCAAAGAAAGGAGACAGTGAATTCAGTTCTATGTTTTCATTCTCAAGCCTGTCTTGGTCTTTCAGACACACCATATAAACCTCTATGCACAGCATTTTGCATGTAACTATTTACTTTTCTGGCAAACTGCTGTCTTGTAAATGCTCCAGCAGGTTTTTTACACCATTCCTATGGCATCTGGGTTATGTGCATGGTGGGCACTGTATTTGGGCTCCTGTATGCATGTATGTGTGTATATATGGATAGATACCCATGTGCATCTATCTGTGTATAGAAATATCTGTACATTTAACTGTACAGAGATGTATATAAATGTATTGTAAAATTTGTGAACATAAAAAAAAATATTTAAAAGAGGGTATTATCTCCCTTAACACAGATACTTCACATTGTGCAGTGAAGCTATTGTATTGCCTCTGTACCTATAACCTCTAGGAGTGATTTTTTGCTGAATTGGAGGTGATAATCAGTGGTCTTTCTGGAAGAAAGAGTGGCAGTCTTGCTTGTAGTAATGGCAATTATATGAAAAAATAGTTTTAAATTGTTTTTCCAAGTAACATGTTTTTTCAATATTTCTCCAGTTATTCTTAATTTAAATCTGCTGCAGAACCGAATATCAAAAAATTGAAGTAATTTGAAAAATATCGTAGTCAGATGTTATTCAGTAGCAGAAAATAAAACTGCAGGGCAACAACTGTACATGAATGTAGAGCAGTAACATTTCTCCTCGGTAGCACATGGAGCATATCTTATAATGGTTTAAACAAACAGTGCCACTAATAGAAAAGCAACTTGATGCTGAAAAAACATCATGACCAAGTATTTTAAGAACAATAACAAACAAAACACATTATAGTAATAAGTGTTGATGAGAACAGAATTAAAATTATGAATACATCATTCTCATAATTCTTTTCTCAGAATAAAGCAGTTTAATTGGATTCTAATAGAAGAACCACTAGTATAAATATAACTAAAATAATTAAATTCAATATAGTTAATCCTGGAGATAAAGCATAGCCTCTGAAGACCTCACTTCTGAATACATTAGCTTGTCTTATGTTTTTCACCAGCATGGGGGAGACTTAGAAGGTGAATTTTTAGTAGAGTTGTGTTGCTATAATGAAGCAGTGGAAGGGTGCTCAGGGCTGTGCAACTCTGGCAGATCAGGGATCACTAAGCAATGGCTCCAGCTGGAAGAGTTTTGCTGTAAAGGCAGCTTTAGGATTTGAGATGGAATGGTGCTGAGCACCACTTCTCAGGGCTCCTACACCACCACAGCAAATGAGGACACTTCAAATGTACATTCCCTGAGACTTCTGGAAAGGAAAGCCACGGGCTCAGCTGCTGGCTGATGTAGGAGGTTCCAGAGACTTCTGTTTGGATGGGTTTCTTAGGTGGATGTGGCTGCTGAAAGGCACTGGAGAAAGGACAAGCAGTTGGAGTTGAATGTGCAGAATTGCTCTCATTCCTTGTTTAAACTGAAAATGTCTGGGGATTTCTACATTGGAAATGCTGTGGCTGTCAATAGCCTGACTTTTCCTGTTTCATCCTCTGCTCTCCTATGTTGATGGTAGCACTTTGTGTAAATCCAAAGCAGTAACGCAGTCTCTGACAGGATGCTGAGTTTGGTGGTGCTGGTCTGAGTCACCAGATTGCATACTGGATACTAGAATGCTTGGGACACTTTGGGAGAGAGGACTTCCAGATCTGGTCACCCCACAGACCCAATGCACCCAGTTTGTCTGAGGGTTGCTCTTCCAGAGGTCCAGCAAGGGGCTCCTTCCCCTGGATGCTGCTGAAAAGCTAAACAACTTGCACACACACCTGGCAGTCCAAAACAGACCCCAGCAAGATGAGGGAGATGCAGGCAGTGACCACAGCAGAAGTATATGAAAGGGAAAAATGTGCCTTCTCTATATTGTTTTGTGTGTTCTTCCTTCCATTTTTAATGGATTGTTGTTTCCTCTCTCCCATACTTCAAGTATAAGGATTGATGAAGAAAGCAAGTAATCCTTTTGGATACTCACCAAGGTTTGTAATCACTTGATGCCAGAATTTTAATGTGTCAGGTTGGCAGAATATATGTATTTAAATATTGGGTTCTCTGTGTGTGTCTGCAACATGGTGGTTTTTTATTGTGTGTGTGCATATGTATGTGTTTGTTCATCACTTATGGAAGAGAATTTAATAATAAAGATTTCAGTGTGTCAGCTACCCATATGGAATTGGCTGTACAAGACCTTACTTTTAAAATAACAATCTTTGCTCTCTGTGGAAAGAAGAGACCTCTATTAGAAGAGCTTCATCTTAGTTTCTTCTTATTGTCTTAATTGAACCTTTGAATTGCAGTCAGTAAAAGCTCACAGCAAATACAGTATCCAATCAGATGTATATTTTTAAATTAATCTACATTTGAATACCTTCCCTGATTTCCCACCAGCACCTGCAAAGGAAAAAAAAAAAGGGGGGAAATAAAAAGGACAAATGTTTGAAAAGAAATAGAATACATTTGCAACTTTAATTTCCCCAGGGAAAAGTGAGCTTTTCAGAGCAACTTTGATATGTTTCTGTCTTCTTTGTGTAACCTGTAGTTTAATTTTGGTTCTCATTTTTACATTGACATTTGCATGATAAAAGAGGTTCCACTTTTCTTTCAAAGATTGTTCCAGAAAGTCAAAATTATTCATAGGAGAAAACCATTAATAAAATGAAAATTTTAGAAGTGTCTCCTTTTTCAGTAATTTTTATATACAATCCACCTCCATTGCCAGTGCTTTCACGGATCGGATCAGACAGCTATGTCTGATTGTCCCTGAGGTGTTCAAGGCCAGGCTGGATGGGGCCCTGAGCAACCAGATCTAGTGGGGGACTTCCCTGCCCCTGGCAGGTGGGTTAGAAATAGATGATTTTTAAAGTCCCTTCCAACCTTGCATGATATATTGTTGCACTGCTGTTTTTGTAGTGAATCTGTGAGTCTTCATTTTAATTAGAATGAGGCATCCTAAAGATGAAATTTTTCATCTTCAATGTTGAAGATATTTTCAGCATATTTCCTCAGACCCAAGCAGACATTTGGGCTGCTCGGCATCCCTTCTAAACTCTTCCTTCATGCCATCCATTCTGCAGCTGAGTTGATTGTGAAACACGGAGTGAAAGAAAATAGAAAATCCTTGAAGCAGAGCAGAAAATTTCTGTGATTTGTATTTATTAGAGCCAGAGGCCTGTGGTTAATTTGCTGCTCAGGCATGTTTTACATAGGGATTTCCTAGCTTGCTCTTGACCACTGAGAAAATAAAAGCAGCACGTCCTAGTAACTTTTATACATCTCCATATCTATGCATCTATATCTGATATGAGACATTTGCTTATCACACAGGATCTGTGTTTTGCTTCCCTGTGGTTCACCTGTCATGTAGAGACATGTGGAGCTTAGTCTGGTAAAATATTTTTGTCTTTTCATGTGATGTCTGCCCCTGCCCCTCCTGCTGGGTTTCTCAGCCCAATCAAATGCAATAGGAGGATTGTAAAGCAACGGAGAAAGCTGCAAAACAAAAGCACAGTTTATGTTATACCTCAGGTAGCAGGATCACAAAGAAATATCTAACTGTCTAGAGCTAGAAATCTAACATTTACTAACTAAAACTTATTTCTATGCTATATATTGCAGGGCATTACACACTACATCCAAAACCAGGTGTAGAGTTCAGGTGCACAGATATATATGTACATACACATGTGTCTTCTGCCACCAATTATCACCTGCACACCCTTGCTGTGTTTGGAGTAGCTCCAGCTTGCAAGTGACCTTTTGAAGGGAATGGCATATAGGAGGCTATTCACAAGCCCAGCTTCATCTGAACTGCTGGCCCATTGTGTCCTTTGCCTGTCAGCATTCAGTCTTATCCAGCTTTATTCAGCATTGCTCAGCCCCATACTGGGTCCTAGCTGCCAGCTTTTATCCTAATTATCAACTAAAAGATTGTGTCAACCTCTGTCATGTGCTGATTAGCATCCTCACCTACAGTATTACAAATTTAATAAAGGATAATTCCTTGTGTTTTATGTGTTATTGCGTTGCAAGGAGTTTGAATCCTATCTGTTTAGACTCTTATGTGGCATGAAAAATACACAGTAAATGTATGAGAGTGAGAGGAAAATATATTTAGTGGAGAATGTGAAAGTAATTCCTGCAAATGTGGAGCCATCTGATATCCTTCTTGGTCAAGCTCATACTCAAGTTTTGGTCTTTCACTTTGTAGGTTTTTGGTTTTTTGTAGGTTTTTGTCTTTTCTCCTGAGTTCAAACTTCTAAGTTTTTCCTCAGTTAAAAATTTTAAGTGAACATCATTTCTGCACTAATTTGGAGAGCTTCAAAGATCCTAAGAGAGATCTTTGTCAGGAGCTGAGAGTAAAGGGCAGGTAAGTTCTAAGCAACATGAGATATCTGATGATTGTTCTGTAATTTTTTTAAATTTATTTATTTGTCATTACTAATCAAGTTTGACTGTCATTTGCAAGGATTTTTGTTTCTATTCTCTATTTAATTGTATTCCATTAAATCCTTTCCCTAAGTTCTGTGTGTGGACATTCATAAGCACTGTCTGCTTGAGATTCAAAAGCAGCCCCCAAATATCCTGGTGTTTCAACTACACAGGTGAAAATCTTGTCCTTACTGGAGAATGCTGCAATAAAATCACATTCTTCAAAGAACCTTCTCTTCTCTGGAAATCCTTTGCTTCAGTGTTTTGCTGAAAAGCAGAAAAAAAATAGTGAGCTTTCTTGGTCATTTAAGTGGGAAAAAAAAAAGGTGGCTTGTTTTTATGTAGAGGAATCCTTACGTTTTAAATTTTAGAAAGCAGCCTATGTTATCTCAGACACTTGTGTGCAAAAGCAGGTGAACCTGCTCCTGCAGGAAAAGATTTGATGTAGACAAAACATTGCCTGTGGGGATTCAGTCTGGGTGATACAAATCCTATAAAAGTTGTTCCCAAACACCCTTATAGCCTCCACAAAAAAGGAAAATATACTTGGTGTTTGTCAGCAGCTGAGATTGAGGAGAGCTCTTGGACACTTCAGGAATGCACACCTCACTGCTCTGGGGCACCAGGTTCCCCTTTGGATCGAGTCCTGCACACAACTCTGAGAGAGAGAAAGGGTAACCTGAACTCCTGAGTGCCAGGCCACCTCGAGGGTAAAGGGGAGAATTCACACTGTGCAAGAACTGCAGCATTGCTGGAAGCCAGAGATGCCCACAGAGCCTGGAAACGCTGGCCCCGCCTGCTGCTTCTCCTCAAAAAGGTCAGGGCCAGAGCTCCATACCGTGTCCTTGGTCCTTGGCCCAAATTGCATCAAATGCATCAATTGCATCAAATGCTACTGGTGTGCTGTCTGAAAGCAGGTGCTTCTGGTTCTCTGGCCCTTTTCTATCTGTGTGGGTGTTGCTGTTCAGGTGCAGTTTTTATTTTCCTGATTTTCAAGCCATTAAGGATGATGATTTTGTGTTGCTCTTCAGTCTACCCTTTCATGCTACTATCCTGTGCTATAGCAGATCACCTTGGGCCAAGGACCTTGCTTCTTTGTCAGTAGAGTCTGTGCTGCCACAGCGCTGATCACAAAAACCTTTTCCACTGCAAATTTCACACACATCCTAGGAGACACTAGTTTTGTGCAAAAAGTTTAACTGTTGAAAATTTTTAACTGTACAAAATTTTTAAAGAAACCTGTGTAAAAAGAAGTAAATTATTCCATTATATATATTTTTACACTTAAGTCACTTTTCCTATTTTATTAATGTTTTTTCCCTAGCTGAAACATAGGCCAAATGTTTCTTGTTTGTTCAGGAGCAACAAAATGTTTATTACTCACGCATTTCTTCACCTTCTGTTTACTGCATACTTTCTGATTAGTTTTTCCATTATGTCCTTATTACTTATAATGGTAGAATGTCAGGACTTTCTGTACAGTTGTGGTATCCCACATTTTAAGTTCAAAATTTACTGCATCACTAACAGTTATAAAATAGAATGACCAGGATGGAGAAAAAACTAATCTTAAAAATAAATCTTAGCATGTAATTTTAAATTACCATTTTTCTTGCTACATTTTTTTAAAATCTCCTCATTGGTATGTGTACATATACCCACAGAACCAAAACCAATGCTTACTAATAGGATCACAAGAAACATTTCATCTTATTAAAAACAATTTGATATTCTGGTGTGAACTTCAGTGCTTCTAAATTATCTTCCAGCCTAAAGCCCTTCTCTTCATGCTCTAGTAATAAAAACAATAAATACATGTCTTCCACAGCTTTTCAAATATTTTAATCCCCAAAATCTTACCTGATAAATGCAATGGAAGTCAAATCAGCTGCAGTAATTCCTGATTTCTTTTTACTTTTCTAGTTTGTATTTTGAAACAATTGGTATTTTACTATCATAAAAAAAAAAAACCTCATCTGTATGTGTAGATACAAATATAATTTGATTTGCTTTAATTTAATGTCAATATTAATAGGAAAATGGCTTGTAAATTTTCCTATATAAAACACTATGTCATGATTTTTCTCTCACCTGCCCTCCCCTTAAACAAGACCTTTCTTTTATAAAAATAAAATACTTTCCCACCAGATAGGAAAACTGTTTGATATGTTTTTGATAAAAAAATTACCAAGGAAAGAAAGGTACTATGTTTATGTGAATAATAAAACCATCTGATGTCAGAACACATTAACAGAAATGCTGTTGCAGGGCTAAAAATGTGATGCTTCAATCTGTAAAACTGAAGCTGGACTAGGATCCAGTTTTCATAGGTGGTAGTTTACTTCCTGATAATGGGCCTTTTGCAATTTCACACACATTCCCTTGATGTTCAGTCACTAACTGGTCTTACAGGGAAAAAAAAGAGCTTGGATAGTGCTTTTGTTTTCATGATGCTGGGTCAGGAAGGAAGAAAAGCACAGTAGTTCTCACTCTCAACCAGCAAATTTTGGGAGTTTCCAGTGCATCATCTTGCTGTGAAGAGGAGGTAAATAAAGAAAATTTAGTTTTAGATGGAAGTCTAGGCCCAGGTGGGGTAGAGGCACACCTCTAGCAAACTAAAAAGTGCCATAGTGACATCTTCAATATTAAATATTTTGGCTTAAGGCTATTTGTTTGGTAGTTTCTATTTATTTATTTATTGTACAAATAAATCCATTCCATTTCACAAGAAAACAGACAAAAGCATTTGAAGGAAATACAGTTTTTCTGCTGCAGTTAATTTTGACAAAGAACATGTATTTGACCATAATAAATGTGCTAAAACACTTGAAACAAGGTACATTGCTTGGCTTTGAAAGAACTGCAGGCTAACTGGTGACATTGAGGAACTCTTCACATGGTGCATCCATTCCCTGCTGATGGTGAGCAAAGGAACATGCTGAGAATGAGATTTTCTTTTATTTTGTTCACTTAGCAGGTGGATGATTGGGTTAATTTGATTTAATGGTGCATTACAGCAGAGATATTCTTCCTTGCAGTCATGAGCAGCTTCCCTTTATGAAGGGGATATCTTTGTATGGTCTGCTGAACAAAATGGGGAGCAGTGCCTTCCCAAAGCCATCACACACAAATTTTCTCAATGCTTAGGGCTTTTGGATCAAAATTCAGCAGTATATTTGCGTTTGATCACGTAGGGATAGAATCTTTCTGTCTGAATAAGTGAAAGTTTTTATGCTTAGATGCATTTGAGCAAAAGTCTCTGTGCTTTCACTGGGAGATTGCATTGTGTGCAAAAGCTCCTGTCTGTCCATAGGGTGTGTCCAGAAAATGTCAGCTCAAGGCAGCCAGGGCCCAATGCATCACTTAGTTAACATTTGGCTAAGGCTTTTGAAATGACCAAAAATACCAGTTATGTAGCAGCATGGCAATATGTTAATTGGTTCCAAGGTGTTGATTATTCTCATACGGTTTGGAAAAACAATTTAATAGCCCCACTAAAACTGATTACATTTCAGCACTTTTTCTGCTGTTCACAGTTATTGTAAATAAAAGTTGTAGTTCAATTTGTTTTTATAAAACTACCTATGATGATCATTTCCAGACCTGATGTCTGAACCATCCTAATTTGAATTATTTCTAGAAAGGTCTAGTTAAATGGTTCAGACACAAACATCTGTAAGTAAAGAAGCTGTAAAATAATTTATTCCCAAAAAAATGTGAAGTTCTCTTAAGTAAAAAAGCCATTAGGAAAAGTCATGGCTGTTCTGCTTGTCTTCCAGTGTTGGTTTTGAGATTTTTTTTGTAAAAAAAGATTATGAAATTTTAAGCACTATGGAGAGCATTGAACTACTTGTCAGAAAGAAGGTTGTGTTTAGTAGAACTGTGTTAATTATTTCTAAGGAATTTTTATTTAGTTTTTAGTTCATTTATACTGTTGAGGATTTGCTGGACCCTACTTTTGATGTTGGGACGTGTTCTATGATTCTGTGAATGAATGAGAAGGGGAAGAGGTGGGAAGACACAACTGCATCATCTTTCCTGCACAAGAGGCAGCCAGTGGGCCTCTAATGTCTCTGGTCCTTTTCATTCCAGTATCAGTTCTGCCTCTGCTGTGACTACTCCATCTCAGGTTTGAAAGGAAACGTTCCTCTTAAAACCTGCTTTGTACCTCTGAAACCAATCTGAGCTGCCTTTGTGAGAATGAGATAATTTTTTCACATTGCTACTCTCTGTGATTATTCCAGCCCAATGTGACAAAGTGTTTCTGCATATCCATAACTTTTCAGAATAAAGAGTCCTGGAATGGTCTTCAGATTCTGTACATGAGCAAACCTAAGTATTGCCTGTTATAAAAGGGATAATTCAGCATTGCCTTTCCAAAACTCTCAATTTGCCCCAACTGAACTTTAAACTGTAAAAAATAATCACTGGACAACAGAGCAGATAGATAAGAAGGTAGTTCTTATTCTGCATTTGTCTGTTTCAAATTCCAAAGTTATGAGCCCTCTAAACAGGCTGTCTGGAAGAAAAAGAGGTGAAAACTCTGAGTAATTGATAGGATTAAGCTCAGAATCAGCAACTTTAGGAAAGGCTTCAGTCCTGTCCCATCTGTATGGAGAAAATACTGCTTGTAAAACACCTTTCAAGAAACAAAAAGGAAAAAAAGGGAAGGTATTTTCCTCCCTAAATAGTAGTGACATAAGACTTTGATATTTCATTTATTATTTGTTTGTTTATACATGTGTTTCCTCACTAAGTCGGGCAGTCATTGAATTGGTCATTGTAATCTTTTAGTAAAGCAGTCAGTAATTTCTGATTGCAGTGAAATACAAATAGATTCAGTTGAGAACCATCATATCCCTGAACTGAACCACCATTTGGTGCTGAGTCTCTTGGCCCAGATCTTGAACTCCTTGTTGTACCAGTTAGCTAGTCAGCTTTAAAACAGCTAACTTTTGAACAGAAAATATTGCTGTAATGGCAGTGTTTGTGAAACTGGGAGACACATTGACAATGTCTGAGCCCCAGCTTTTGCACTGATCATTGCACTGCTCCATCTTAATGAGCAGTTATGTTGCACTAGATGTGCTGATTATGTACATGTATATTTCTATTATATTTTTTATATATATGACATTATATTTCTATTACTTTTATAACATATATTTTTTCTTGATCTGCTTTTAAATAAATCCCTTCAAAGCATGCAGAGCTAGTTTATTCAATTGTCTTTTAGTATCACATATGAACTCAAAGGCTGTGGGTGACCTCAGATCACAGATTGAGGAGTTGCTTTCCTATGCTTCGAAATAAACCTCCAGATCTTTCACATGGGCTGTGAAATTAATTTATATAAAAACTCTGAATGATTTCTGTTGAGTGTATCCTTTGCAGGACAAAATGTAAATGTTTCACCCTGGTATTTCCAAGATGTAAAAGATTTAATAGAAAGTTATATTCTCTAGTTCCCTCTGACATTAATTTAAGCAACATTTTAAAGCTTTCTTTAAGTGACAGTTGTTTGTTGAGTTTTTTCCTAGCTCATCTTCTGAAAAAAAAAAAAAAGTATTATGGGTATGACTGTTGGACCAGAGACCAAGATCTGCCTGCCTGTATTCATTTAGTTTGCTGTCAGTCCTGTTTAATCCTGTTTTCTGTATGGTAATCTCTGTTCAGAGGAGAAAGTCTTAGTGTGCCCTGCAACACAATGTTCATACTAATGTCTCTACTATAGAAATAAATATTTCAAGAATAGCAAATAAATTCACTTGAGGCAGACAGAGAAACAAACATTTCCAAGAAGTGCTGGAGTGTCCAGAGAGTTTTATTTTATGCTTTCACTGTCTTCTTTCCTTTGACTGCTTAGAACAATTATTATTTTGCATTCATTTGGTTGAAACAGTCCTATGGAGAGAAGTGAGCTGTGATATATGGAACTGTCCCAAGTCCTGCTGAGCTGGATATTTAACTATTGGGCCAGTGGATTATATTTGCTAGCAGCTGTACTGTGGGAAGTTAGATCTGCCTTCACCTGCTCTTTTCAAGCTGATAAAGCAGTGTATAGGGGGGAAATCTATACAGATTTTGAAGTAATTTAAGAGGCACTTTTCACTTCTGCATAGGCTAAGCATATCAGACAGATGATTTCACAAAGATTCTGTCCCCAGAGATTTTCAGTTTAAAAATGAGTAGTGCCCTTCTAAACTAACACAGATCGAAAATGCATCCATGACAGTATCACATATTACTAGGTGAAACACAGAGACTGAGTCTTAAGGCTCTGAATAGTTTAATGAAATGAGAAAAGCAGTGTCATGAAAGGACAAAACAATAATATTTTCTGATTTATGGATCCTCTCCTGGTTCTTCCTTGTAAAACATATGACTCTGACATTTCAAAACAAAGCACCAGGTGCTTTCCTTTTAGATACCTTGTTTCATTCTCTTCTTTGTGGGAAAGCTGAAGTTGCATCACCTGTGAGTCTTCTGAGTGATATATTTTAATTTTATTTGAAATGTCATTACTCTTTCTTCCACAATGAAAAGTGAGAAGATTTCTGTATATTTGCTTCTGGAGCCCTTTGCCTAGATTCAAAAAACCACAACTCTTTGGTTTGTTTTTTTTTTTGTTGGTGGTTTTTTGGGGTTTTTTTGGGGGGGTGTGGGTTATTGTTGTTTGTTCGGGGTTTTTTTTTTTGTTTTGGTTTTGGTTTTTTTGGGGTTTTTGTGGGGTTTTTTGTTTGGTTGGTTTGGTTTTGGGGGTTTTTTTTTGTTGTTTTGTTGTTGTTTTGGGAGGTTGTTTTGGTTTTGTTGGTTTTTTAAATTAAAAATATATAGATCAATAAAATCATTACTTGTAATGTAGAATTGAATAATTATAAAGAAAAAATATTAAGGTGATTCTTTTCACTGCTTTGATAGTCTGTGACCTGGGGAATGTGTAATGTGTAGATCTTCAAAGCTGTGTTAGGTCACAATAGCCTCATTTTATTCATGGTGAGAGTTGGAGTTACTGTCCTGTAGTTGGGCTGTGGGAGGAAGGTACCCAGAAATGGATCTGATCTTCAGAGCACCTTCACCTTGTATGTATTTGAGGGAGCTTCCTGTGGTTCTTCTCTAGATCCTAGATTCTGGGTTCTAATCCTAATTAATAATATTTAAAGGCCCCCAGTGGTGGGGATATCTCCCGTCCTCTTTCCCCTGACACCAGCATTTCCCACTCCTTCGTTTTTCCCTGATCAGTGCACAAACCCTTTAGTTTCCATTTTGCTTGGCCTAAACATGCCAGTCTTCTGCTCTCCTCTCAGTCTGTACTTCCAGTCTTCCCTGAGTGCTCCCATAAATCTTTGCCTCTGCTCCAGTTTTTAAGCCTGGGTGGTCTGAGCTGAACATTTGTGACCTGACCAGTGCTCTGCATCGCAGCCTCCCTATTTCTTTGGAAATTCCCTCCAATGGATCATAGCTGCCTTTTCCTTTCTACACTAGTAGTTCTGAATCACTCCAAAATGTGCTACTGTGTCTGTTCCTGCTTCAACTCAGCCCTTTTCAAGTCATTTTATAGCATGTAAAATTTGTCATTAAAAGTGAAAGACTTTGGGAGGATTGGATTTAATCTGTTACTAAAAACTCAGTTCATTTACACCACTTATTGTGATTCTAGTTTTATTAAACATATTTCTAGTTTTGAAGTGTCTGGTGTGAATAAATTTTTACTTGGTCATAACTACTTTTTTTTTGCCAGAACAGCTGTTAATAGGTGACACTACTTATTATAATCTTTGGTATCCCTGCTAAACTTCTATATTATGTTATTTTGTAGTAACAGGATAAAACTGTCCATGGAAAAAGGCTGATAGAGTGTCTTTGTACTTCATGAGGACAGTAACAGAAATGAATTCTTGCAACCTATTTGGGCCTGACCCATACCTGATAAGGAGGAAGGGGATGAAATTTCTTGACATCCTGTTTCAGTGTTGTGTGCCATAGGACTGGTCATTCCATCAATACCAAACCCCTCTTCTGACTGTCACCATTATATGTTCTTAATCAATATCAATGTTATACACAACTGATCAAATATCTTCCTGGAAAAGAGCTTCCTGTGATTATTTCAACTAAAATAATAAAAAGGCAGACAAAAACCTTTAGTCTCTAAGTGACCTGCATGTGAGGAACCATTCACTGAGTTATGCATATGATCACACAAATGTGTTGTATGTAAAAGTGCCCAGAAGTGAATGAGGTGCATCTGTAATTTATGACAGCCTAAAAGCAGGGCTTGAAACCACCTGTGCATTAAATAACGTGTGGGCAACACAGTCTAGATTGGAAAAGGTAGGGCAAGCCTAGTCCTAGACTTCAAAATATACAATAAAGATATTATTTTGTCTGAAGGGTAGTTTATTAGTTTTGAAACTCTTAGTTTAAGGGAGAATCTTATTTCCCTTGGATCCAATTCATCTCTGTTCTCTGAATAAGAAACAAGAATCGGGTCTCTGAAACAATTGCTGTTGTGGCAGCCACAAATTACACTGAGTTGCTGCTAATTCCTCGTGGAGCACAGTGCATTTACAGCCTCCTTTTATTTACTGATTCTTTCTGTTAGTCTGCACTCAACTCTACAATAGAGATACAGAATTTCCAATGCAATTTCTAGCAAAATTATTATTATTATTATTATTATTATTGCCGTTGCTGTTATCATTATTATTACTGTGTTGCCTTTGAAAATACAGTATTGCCAGAAGAAATTGAAATAATTGTAGTTTTCATCTATGGGTAATAATCTGTTTTCTTCAGTTACTTTTTTTGTGAGGTTTAAAGCAGCTATCTGTGGCCAAGAAAATCCCAGTATTTTTTTGCCTTTATCCTGAGTTTCTTTGGTTTACACACACTTTAAACAGTTACCTTATGTGCCCCTCTACCATTGTTGGTTCTTTGGAAGCAATGTGGTTCTTGGCCACAGAATTACATAATAAAATAACAAAAAAAAGAAATTTCAGATTACAGTGAAAAGTCCAAGTAATCCAATTTATAGACAGTCATCAAATGGCCTTCCTGTTGAAGCCCTCAGATTTCCATGAGCTAGTATTTAGACCAAAAAGCCCCCTCTACATGTATTTATGTTTATGCAGATGGACTAAATTCCTTCCTACCTACATGCTAGCTGTATTTCTACATGCAAGTGCTTTTCTTTTTTCCTTTTGTTTTTTGCACAAATTGAGAGGGTATTGAATCATGAAAATTACACAAGAAGTGAAGTCCAGTAACAAAAGCTTACATCGTCAGTCCATCTTAGTCTTTGATAATGTAGTCTTTACACAGTGCTGACCTGCTTTTTTCTTTTTTTTCTTTTTTTTTTTGTTAAATTAGTTATCTTAAGAACCAGAGTTTTCATAGTTTTCCTTAACAATCTGCAACTTTACAAAAGGTATTTCACTGCTTCATTTCTGTTTCACTCCTCTTTCTCACCCAGTAGTTTGTAAACCCTTTCAAGTTCTGCAAAGTACTATCACCTTCCCACATCCACAGACTGGGTAGATAGACAGAGGGAGGGAAATACTCTTTTTGAAGGACTGACATTTTACTTAGAATTTACATTATGTAATACATTTATTATAAATATCTAGGCTTTGGTTTCTGATCTTTTATATCACCTCCTCACTTTCTGTACTGCATGACACAGATATCCCTAAATAATTATTTTCTGTGTTTATCTATCTATGGTCTATTATAATCTATTTTTGAAGGATTGACTAGTCTTTTACCCTAGAATCCTGCCTCTTCAAGGAGGTTTCTTTTTAACTGAGACATCCCTCAATTTCTTTCACATCTCTTTGTGGTCTTCCACAGCACTTTTTTTCTTCCCCTCCCTTTCTTATGTTTTTCACTGCTATGCTAGCAGATGAAGGATGTCACTTGTCAGTCCCACTCCACCGTGCAGGAGCCATGTCCTCCACCTGATAATGCATTCCCTTGGCATCTCTGTCTTTTCCTTCTTCCTTTGTGTTGCATTTCTTCCAGACCAAGACTAACACTCCCCATCTCCCTCTTAGGACCTTTTGTTCCCATCTTCTCTCCCTTATATAGTATCCTTGAAAGATATTCCCAGCTCTCCAGCTGCACATAAATCCGTTTCCTATGCTGCAATTTGAAACATCTTTTAGCCTGAACTTTATTGCTGGTAACAAACTATCTCTTCTAGATCATTAGTGAACACATGAAATGTTACAGAGACAAATTACATTACATGCACTCGGCAAGAAAGGTACTTTGGGAGGGTTTTACATTTTATTACATGCTTCTCTGCTGCTGAAGATCTGGAAGAAAGAAAATTAAATACAATTTTACAACATAGCAGTAAGTCAAAGAAGGCAGCATTGAAAGTTTAAATTTGGATGAGTCTGCTAATGATTCACTTTCTCTCTTGCTTCCAAAATTATTAGAAAGTGTCCTCTATGTAAACAGTTTCTGAGTATGGACAAACAAAGGTCTGCACAAAACACCAAGGAAGAGTGTTCTATACAGTGAGTTAATGAAGAGACAGAACAGAGGAGAAATTAATGTGCTTACAAATTAATTTTTAGTACTTTATTGCTAATAGCTTATCTCAGTAATGGAATTTTGTGAAGAGGTGGGCAAATATAGGAGAACATGAAAAAGTGTTTCTGTGCTTGGCAGGATGAATAGTTATGAAGGTCAATATAGCTTCAAGATAGACTTTTTAAATCAATAAGCATGGGAAGTTTTTATGATTGGACCTGCTTTCCCAGAATTACCTGTAGTGATCTCTCCCCTTCTCACATCTCTATCCCTTTCCAATTTTGTTTTCTCCTTTGTAATTTTTTGTGCACTTCTCTGCTACTGCTCCTTTCTCATGCTTGCTAATGACCTTTTTTCAGCTCTAGCCCTCTTGCTGTCCTATCCCATCAGCCTTCCACTCCCTCAATTCATCTTCCTTTGCCCTGGTATTATTTCTCATTTATTTTTTTCCTCTTCTAATTTGATTCTGTTATTTTGAAGAGTCAGAACACAAGTGAGTGGAATAGAAGTGACATTGCTGTTCTTTCTCTTCAATTATTTTTTTCCTTCAACCTCACTTTTATACTTAGCTGTACTTTTAAAACAGCTTTATCTTTCTCAATTGAAGCTATTAAAAATATGGTTTTGCACATTTAGCCTCAAAACTTAGTGATGTCTGCATCTTATTCCATTTCTTATGGTGCACACAGAGAAAACTGTAGGATTTGCAGGAAGGGTGGAGTGATAAGCCTTTGTAATACTCCCAAATTGATTATTTCATTTCCTATAAAAGGGAGCTGGAATGCTTCATGCTGTTCCTGAAAGAAAACAGTGCTGAGATTCAGTCATCTGAACAAGATAGTGAAACAATTTCAGATCTGGGCTACCTCACCAGTAAACCTGAATGGTTACAAGAGGGAATTGAAAGTAACCTTTCTGTTGTGGCAAGCAATGGGTGGTATTTCAGGAGGGGTCAGAGCCTTCAGGAGCATTTGGCAGGTACAAATACATAAATGAGATAAGACACAGATGCCCAAAATCTCTCCCAGCTGAGGTTTACTCTGTGAGCCTGCCAGGAACCCAGCTGGAAGATCCTAATGTATACAATAAAATAAAATAGATTGCTCTTGGCTTTATAACTCATCTCTGTTTCAGGGATAGGAGGCATGACAGGGATATAGCTTTGATCCTTCCTTTGCCAGTATGAATCCAGAGTCAAGCGGTTTTCCCCAAAGAAATGTTAGAAAGGAAAAATGCACAAACTATATTGGAAAAAATGTTGTCTTTGTCATCTAGTACACAATGAAAGATGCTCTGATAATACAGGCTATAAAAAAATTACCAGCAAACCCACAGAACCCCCCAAGTGCTCTAGAGGAACTGAACATATATGATATTACATCTCCTAATTTTGATTTGAGGAATCTTTCATGAATGCAGAAGATGAAGGAATCTGGATGCAAGGCAATTTCTTGAATTCAATCACATCAGTGCCATGATTAACTCAGAGTAACTAAGTTATATTTTTATCAGTTTTGGTCTTTTGTACTGCAGGCCTTACATTTTCTACAAAACTCTGGGAAAGGTTTTGTGGATCGATATAGGAATCAGTTGAAAGATAACCATGTGGACCTTTCTGAACTAAAAGTCTTATGTGCAGTTGCCCATAGTTCAGAAAGTTAGTTTGGCAAATTGGTAAACACTCTTTCAGTTAAGTTTTGGCTTCTTCTTTTAGTCAGGAGACATTAGAGTCATGAGAGGGAATCTGAATGACTTAGAGACACCTTCTTCAACTGTCAGTCAAACTTTACAGTGTCCCAGAGTGTTTTCAGTGTTTCAGAATAACTCCTAATAACAAGGAGTTATTTAGTCATGAAATGGAGGATTAAGATTTGGGTAGCTAGAAAGTAAGAACCAGCTTGAGGTACTCAAAAAGAACTTTGCAGTCCCCTCTCTATATGGTTTTCTCTGTGACACCTTTAGTATATTTCTCCCACACAAGGTTCTCTGATGCTTGCAATGATATTAAAAGTCATAGCCTGGGCAATGACACTTGAGTCCAGTGTCCCTCATTGAATTAAATTCTATTTCATATCAGAAACAGCACTATGGGAGTGCATCTTTCTGGGAGAGGAAATTTACTCTTTGGCCTTTCATCTGACATCGACACTGAGGTGGCATCCTAATTGTGCAGCCTCACTGCCTGTCAGCTCTTATTTTTCTATACAATAATGTAACATCTTCTTAATTATACCTTAAAAATTAATGACACAGTATCCTTAGTCGTATATCATTATGCCTCCTTTATTTTTTTCTGTATCCTAAAAGTCACCATTTTAATGAGATCTAAAGTTCTGTGATAATTAATCACTAAAAAACTGGATTATTTCATATGTGTCTGACAAATGTTCTTCAGAAAGTTAAATTCTCTAGGATGTACAAAACATATTTCATAGAATTATAGAAGTTTTTTTTTCATGTTTATGCATGCATTGAAAAAAATAGATAGGAAAAATTCTCCCAAGTGATGTAAATTAAAGTCATAATTTCTCTGAAATTTAGCACAGCAGTTACTTATTGCAATAGCCATTTAGAAAGTAATTTACATAAATGTCATCTCTGATGGTGTTGATTATATAAAGATGCTACTGGTAACATCAAAATATACCTGATTACTTGAGGATGACATTTTTCATCACTTTGTGTTTGTGGATCTGAGAACACAAGTCTGCTGGAAACTCTTTACAGCCAATGTACTCATTCAGTCGTTTGTCATCTAAAAGGAGTTACACCTTATTTATTTACGTGGAGATAAAGGACATTTCAATTGATGTTTGATTTCAGAGTTGCTTTGCCTTTATTTCAAAATTCCTGCTGATGCAGCAAAAGCTTTTTATTAAAAAACAGGTATTGTATTTTGCAGTTGTTGCAGTGATCATCCTGTTTGCATCCACATGGAAAGAGAGGGTGTTATTTTTGGGTTTTGTACAAAGTTAAGTTTGATGACAGGCAGAAGAGGGCAGGTTTTCCAGAAGTTTTTGTTTTTTTAAAATGTAGCTGTAAGATCAAATTCTCATCCTGACTATAACCATAGGAAAGTTCCAGTCCATCCTTCTCATAGAGGAAGTCCTCTTTTAGTTTAGCTTCACTACTGACCATCAAGAAAGAGGACATGTATAAGTCCTCAATATGTAACTTTCCTATTTTATTCATTAAATTTTTGAAGGATTTAGTTTTCATAGGGGTGCTACATTAATTTGTGCCTCTTTACCAAGAGCAGCATGGTGAACACAGATGCGGCTGCCAGGAAAAGCCAGCAAACTCAAGAGTGTGGTACACATCAAACTGGAGTGCACTAGATGTCTCCTGCAATTAACCAAAACTATTTTTGTTGTTGTTGTTGTTTCATTTGGAAAATTGTTATGATTTTGATCTTTTTTAATTAATCATAAGATGAAGAAACCACTTTTTTTTCTTGTTTTGGCCTCAGCCTGGACTCCAGTGAGAAATACACTACTGCTCTGACCATATATGCCACTTAATCTCAAGCAATTTCATAGTTATTGCATTTCAATTTCATACCCATGAGTTGGATTCAATAGACTAAACATAACCTTACATCATATCT
The DNA here is from genome assembly GCF_014805655.1 of Passer montanus. Taxonomy (NCBI): domain Eukaryota; kingdom Metazoa; phylum Chordata; class Aves; order Passeriformes; family Passeridae; genus Passer; species Passer montanus. The sequence continues at coordinate 7,983,668 of NW_024363160.1, read as the reverse complement.
TTCTTTCCTTGTATGCATGAGAACTTTTCTCTGAACTGTTCTAGAAACTTGTATCTTTGCAAGAATAATTCAATTATCTTGGTGTAATTATTTTCTTATCATTTATTCTTCCAAGGCAACTTTTTCATGAGGACAAATATTGCTGGTACCTTTATTATCTTAGGAAGATGTGACTTTTTACCACAAGAGAGCAGAAATCCTGCCAGATTCATGTCTGTATTTATCCCTATGCAGATAAGACTGGATGCTGTTCAGAGAAAACATGAATTTTTATTTCATTTGGTTTCACAGATATTTCTGATAATGTCTGAATGCAATAGAACTGACGTTTGACTATTGGACAACCTAGTTTTGTTGACCCAGTTCGCTTTTAACTTATAAAGGTGAAAAGAACTGCATTTCATTGGAAAAATTAATATTGTTTTCCTTATTCATTCTGCAAAATTCCCTTTGGAAGTTTTAGCTATAAGTGATGAAAAGTTAGTGAAGGAAAGTAGTGAATTATTGAATAATTTATTTCCATGCTATTCTTAAAGGAGTGTTTGAGGTTTTTTTCTGTCATGTATTCATCTTCTGTAGCACATTCTTTGAAGCCCATCTGCTCTCTGGACTTGAGCAAACTGTCGTTGATATTGCTTAACATTATCCACGGCCCTCTGTTCACTGAGAAAACTGCTGACTCTTAGGCTTGGAGTATTATTTGGGTTTGTACTTTCACATATTACACAATTCTCTAGCTGGCATTAAGTGCCAAATTCAGGCACTCTACTTGCAAGAGTAACTGCAACTATTAAAACAGGCACACTCACAAAATATTGGCTATTGGAAGTTTTCATTTTTTCACTTTTATGGAGATTAATGCTGTGATTTCTGTGCCTGGAAGCTGTACAAGAAGGAAATGTAGGAAGCAACTTCCTTAAAGCATTAGGAGTGCTTTCTGGAGAAAATTGGAAAGCAGTATCTTTGCAAATTTGGTTTAAAACTTGCATGTAGTAGGTCTGAAAAATGCTATACAGAAGAGAAGGTTAGGGATAAATCTAGTTTATTATAAGGCGAGGAGCAGAAAGGATTATGCACCCCTGAGGAAAGGTTCTTTTCAGTTTGATAAATGCAGTGTAAGTTATTTGCTACAAAATGCCAAGCTATTCTGGAAGTACACTGATCATGTCTACTTTGGGATTGGAGGTCGCTTTCACATTTTGTAGTTTGGAAGAAATCAAAAAATTATGAAATGGCTATTCTGTAGATACTGATAAATTGTGAGTATTCAAAAAAATCCCTTTTTCCCCCCTACACATGGTGAAAATATAAATGTATATAAACCATTCCTTTCAGAAGCTCCTTCTGGGAATATTTTAGAACCCAGAGATTTTGGGTTCTAAAATGCCCGATACACCAGGAGAAATAAGGTATATGGAAAGCAAGAGGGATCAGGTTTGGTAAGAAAGGAACGGCAGTCCAGTGCAACAATCTGAAAGGAACTGGAGATTTGGTGCTGGACCAGCTCTAAACCACAAACTGGGGATGTTTTGGTTACTACCACAGATGGATGGCCATCCTCTGATACTTTACTCTGATAATTTAAGGTCTTTACTCTTTCTATGTGAAAGCGGATTATAAATTTTCTCTTACAGATGACATGACATTTCTGTGGGTTTTTTCAAGCATTTTATTCGCCTGGGAACAAATTAACCCAATCTTCAGTGGTTACTATTGAAAGCAATGTGGATGGAGGGCTTGCAGCCTTGTGGGGCTGCCCAGCATGCTACTCTTCCTGTGCTGCCAAAGACCCTTTGGCTTTCTTCTTGGACCACATTACACTCTTGAAAAGTCTCCAAGTGCAATTTATTCACTTGAACATATTGTCCTGCTTTGGAGTACCTAGTAATTAAAATGTTTAAGCCTGTCCAGCTCCTCCAATGTGCCCTCAGAACAGCCTTTTCAGTTGCTTAATCATTTTCTTTCTCTTCCTCTTTATCCTCTAATTGTCAACATTTTTCACAATCCGAAAAGCTCATAACAGCATTATTTATAGGTTGGAAATTGGATTAGTTTTTCACCACTAAAATAAAAATATAGAAATGTCAACTTGGAATGAACTGGTTTATTAAAAGAAAATATTAGTATTAATAAATGCTAATATAATTTATTGGTATGATTACTGCATTTAAAGAAAGCCAAGCTGTTGCCTGCTTCTTAAATTACTACATTTCAACTTTTCAACATGCTATTTAAAAATATGAAGTAGTCACCTTATTATACACCATCTTCCAGGATTTGAAAGCAACTTATACATATAAATGGATTCAGCCTCATCAGTGTCTCTAAATGATGAAAAAAATGACATTTATTAAGTAAATGCATATAGTGCAGATCCAGTCTGCTGGATTTAAAGTCTTGATTTACATTTCAAAACACTTTGGAGGATTAATCATCTCAAACTAGTCTAGGTTGATTATGTGGGCTCCTTCCACCCTCAGCAGGAAGAGGGAGAGACATCCTCCAGAGGCCTGTCACACTACTTTTAAATACCCATTTGTAGGAACAATCCCAGAGCCCTTTAGAGGGACATCTCACTTTCCAAGAGGGATAGACAAGTGGGTGAAATTAGGTACTTAACTTTTCAACAGTATAGACCTAGTGAAGATAGGTAAGATTGATCTCTTCTCCTGAGAGCCTATTCATTAGTTTCCTTTTAATAGTCTGCAAGAGAACTCCTACTCTGTGCCACTGAAATACTTTAGGTAAGTGGTGAATGGACTGCATGGCTCTACAAATTGGATTCACCTAATAAGTAGTAAGAATTTGTAGAATTAAGCATAAGCTTAAATCAATGAACTGATAAGGAAAGAAAAAATTATCTTTTTGTCTCTCTTGCCTCTTAGATGCTTAAGATTCTTTCTTTGTCACTCTCCTTGCTACTAGTCGACTCAGAAACTGTTATCCTCAATAAAAAATTTTCCTCTACTTTTTTATTTAAGTGTAAAAAGATTATTATCAAGGAAAAATATTGAAAGCCTACCTTGGTTCATCCTTCCACTTAAATATTAATTCAAACCTTTAAAAAAGGCTGTTTGTTTGATATATGGTAATTGGACAGCCAGAAATCAGATGGGACTGTCTCCAGTAGCAATGGTAATTATTATTTGAATACTGTCACAAAATTTGGTACCCTGGAGTCTGACTTCTATTGGAGAACACTCAATTATGATATGAGCTCATCATATCTGTGACAAGTCATATGAGGAACAGTGTACGCCTTACCCCCAGATCACCAATTCAAATTGGTTTTTTCTGTTCTACCCAGTTTTGTTTGTATCTTCCTCTGAACTAAGTGAAACTTTTTTAACAAACAGTAACTCTTTTCATTGGTTCCACTTCCATAGTTCAAACTTCAGCAGTTAAAAAATAATCTCCTAGTCCCCAGTTGATATGATCAGCAGTCAGATTTCCTTCAGCTGAGTAAAGGGATGTTGAATTTTTTTCCTTTCTTAGTCTTTGAGCTAATGATAGCTTTTACTTTCCTTGGTGTTTTGTCTTTGGTTTTGCTATTTCTCTTTTGCCTGTCAAGAACTGGGTTTATGTGCTTTCATAGTAACATAGACATTCAAGTGTCTATAAGTATACTTAAATGTGTAAGTGTAAAAGTAAGACTTAAAGGAAATTAAAGTGAAACCTACATGGCTGATTTATGGGCCATTTAGAGCACAGAACCAGCACATTAGGAAGATCTCAAACATATTAAAAAATAATGTCCCATATTGTATGTGCATCCTGAAGCTTTACCAGAGACCAAAGGTTCATGAATTAAGAGACTGTGCTTGTCCTTGGGATTTCTTGAATAACCTTTTCAGCACACCTGAGCCCATGAGTGTCTCAAGATGTGTCCTGGTCCTTGGGGAACACACAAATCAGTGCCTTAATGGGAGTGCAGAGCAAAGCAGATACCGTTGCCAATGCAGAAATGATTTTCTACACAGAATGAATAACCATGAGACAAAGATGGGGACTTACAGTGTCCATGGCAACATTTGGTGTTTGTTTGGGTTTTTTTAAGAAACTCTTTTAAGGTTATGAAGTGGAGCTTTCATTCAAAGGATTACTTTGGGGAGAGTCAGGGGAAGAGAAAGGATTGGAAGGGCTATCCATGGAGAGAGTGTCCCTGTTAGCCATATAAAGAAAAGAGAGGCCACTCTCACATTGTGTTATACATAATTAAATAGTCCTCTGCAAAACAGAAAAATTCCAACAAACAATGATTTCCTTAAACATTCTGTGGTTGTGAAAGAAACTATTTTGCCTGTTTTTTCTTTCTTACTAAGATTTTCTTTGTCTCACTCTCCTCTGAAGGAAAAGACAGAGTTGATTTTAGAGGGCAAAATTGACTGCAAATGTCTTGTAAACTAACTTTTTCACTTTTTGCAAACTTATGTAGTTTAATTTAACAACTGTCAAAATAAAGCTAGTCAGCCTGTATAGCTTGTATCCTTTTTTTCTTTGACATTTTAGAGGAATAAACACCCTTGAATATTTGCTTTTTGTTTTGTCGGAAGTGAGAGAAATCCTTCATATATGTAAGGATTCTACTTTGGTATCTGGAATAAATACAAAGATTTGCATAAAGTCATGAAATTATTTACTTTGGCATTATTTTTTTAACACTACATGGCTATAAGTGCTGAGCAATAATAATGGAGATATTCTAAAAATTAATTTCTATGGGAGAGAAAACACCCCACACAGAGTTTTGTGTCCATCTCTAGGACCTCCAGCTAACGAGGATCATGTAATTATCTATAATAATGTATAACCTGTTTGACTGAGTCCAGAGGAGGCCTTGAAGATACTCAGAGGGCTGGAGAACCTTGTCCATGGAAATATTCTGAGAGAGTTGGTGTTGTTCAGCCTAGAGAAGAGGAGGTTCCGGGGATACCTTATACCAGCATTCCAGGACATAAAGGGGACTGCAGGAGAGCTGAAGGAGCACTTTTTACAAAGGCATGGAGTGATAAGACAAGGGGGAATGGCTTTAAACTGGAAGAGGGAAAATTTAGATGGTATATTAGAAAGAATACCAAGAGGATGGTGAGACAGAGCAACAGGTTTCCCAGGGAAGTTTTGGATGCCCCATTCCTGGTAGTGTTCAAGGCCAGGTTGGATAGCGTTTAAGCAACCAGGTCTAATGAAAGGTGTCCTTGCCATGGCAGGGAGGGTGGAACCAGATATCTTTTTAAGTTCCTTTCCATCCAAGTCATTCTATGATTCTGTAAAATTGAATCTGATATTTGTAATACAGAAAAATTATCCAAAACATCAATGTCAGAGACTGTGCTTTTTGTGTCTTGACCTTAACTATCACCTCCCTACTACAACTAAGGACAGAAACACAGGAAACATCTAAAAATATTTCAGATCTGAGATAACAAAAGAAAGCATCTTAACTATTTTGGAGCTCTGTCTGTCATAGGGCTCTGTTTCTACTCTGCTCTTGGTATTGCAACTGGAATATTGGGAACTGGAAAGGCGCCTGCCTGTGGCTTTCATGAAGTGTGTTGTTCTTGTTCTTAAAGGCTAGATGAATATATATAAATATATATTTTTTAAGGATAAGTAGCAGGCACATTATTTCAAATGGAGAGAAGAAAAGCAGCCTACCCACTTGAGTGTAAGTGCATCACTTACACTGCATCTCCAGTGAGACCACTTTCTGAAATGTAGGCTGTTGTGCCATGGCAGATGTGGAATCTGGGAAAATTTCCAGAGAATCACTGTAAAATGAGGTTCTCAGAATTAGCTGCTGTGTTTACCCTTTTTTCTCTCTTGAACTCTCACTGGCAACACTGAAAACACTGGATGATGGACTGAGAGCATAAACAACTCACAAAAGACCTCTGAGGCAAACACTGTTTTCCAGTACAGTTTTACCCTTCCTTGAAATCCACAGCCATTTTTAAAGAATAAGAAAGCTCTTCCACTGTTATGGCACAATTTATTCTGGGCAAACAGGCCACATGCTAGAAAACTGAGTTTAGGATTTTGCTGTGATGTCTGAGAGGTAATGCAGTGGGAGTAATTACGTGATTGCTGATGGTACTCAGGGTATTTCCCTGCCTGGCTGGTAGTGCTAATCTATTTTACATATTGTGCTTCTGGGAAAAAAAATCATTCCTAAATTGAAGAAGGAGGTGTTAATGATGGCATTGCCTCCAGCTTTTTGCTTGTGACATCTTACTGATGTTCCTGTCAGTGCACATGGTGTCTGTCAGGTGCCACCTATCTCACCTATTTGCAATATTAAGAGTTTAGAGAAAAACCTCTCAGAAGTGCATTATGTGCAGAGAAGTACATTATGTACAGGAGATTCCATTACAAAGGATTATTTTGGCTGGTGAAATATGGAGCTACAAAAAGATTGAGCTGAATTAGTCTGACGTGAAGATATGGCAAAAGAGTGAGGCTGAATTAGAGCTACTTTCCCCCTTTTTTAGACAGCCAAAATGCACATAAAAACTGAACCTAAGCATTGGATAATAAGCAGAACTGTGAAGAATATGGATTAATTGGTCAACATTAGCGTGATTTCAGACTTAGTAATTTATACACTTTACAAAATCAAATACTGAAATAGGAGAAATGTTTGTGCTATTTACAGTTTCCAAATTTCAAGTATTTTTTTCTCAAAAAAATAGGGAAAATATTCTGCATCCACCATAGTACTCTGAAAGCTGAAAGCAAAAAGATGGGACAACAGACTTCTGTGAACATTGCAGGGATTAAATATTAACAAGATCATATTGAGATCACTTTATCATTCAGTTCAGTCACCTGGGATTATTAGTGGCAATAGACAATATTGTAAAATATGATGGCAGTAGTTATCTGACTGGAAGTCTAATGTGCAACATTAAACCTCATTCACAGGAGATTTTTAAACTTTTAATAATCGCTCTACAGCAATAAATGGCAATGACATTAATGTCTAGAATATTGCAGCTGCAGAAGCTAATTACCCAAGTGATGCTGTCAATATCCACAGCTGTTGGTGTTCCTTATTCTTTTACTACTGGCCTTCCTAAACAAAAATCTCATGCCTTATTGCTTTTCCTCCCTGACTGCTACATTCCCAACACCAAAATTCTTAGTATGCTAAATGTTCTTTCCCACATTGCCTTCAGTGCAGGTGCATCCATGCCTTTAATTGCCCACTTTCTCTAGCAGAGAATCAGATTTAGTGAGAGAGGAAAGGAAATATTCTAGAGAGACAACCTTTTTTTTTTTCCTGGAGATACTGTTCCATTACTGCCACAGTCTCATGTCATGTTCTGTAGCAGTAATTTCCATGACTATATAGTTTGCTTGCATTTTGAACTCTGATAGGAAAGAAATTCTCTGATTTATTTAAAGAATATTTCTTAAATACTTTGATTTTTAAAATAAGAGTTGTTTTCATTTATTCTTTACTTCTTTAGGTTTTAAAAAAACACAGTAAAAAACCTCCTAGTTTTGGTGCTTAGCAAAATTTAAGGGAGCAAAGATTGTGATAGGAGAACCATTCCAGCATGGCATCTGAGCTGGGAATGAGAAGGGTCTGGAAGACAAGGACAAAGTTTCAGTATAGGATGTGGAAAATTTCAACAGAGGTGGAAGCAAAATTAATGCATCTGGAGTTAAACTTCAGCCCCAGTGGAATCAACAGAGAAACATATGTTGTAGACATATGCTGCAGACCAGCATTTCACCAGATGTGATTATGTAATTTTTGCAGCTGTTTTCTGTACAGATCAAAATATGCAAAATCCCCCTGTTTTATGAAAATAGAACAATGAAGAATAAATTATTCATATTTGCTGATTAACAACTAGAACAAGACAGAAATCTAAAAAAATATAATGACACAGAAGACCCAGATGGCTTCTTTAGGATAATACATGTGGCTTGATGTAAAAGTCATGGTGGGGAATTGAAAGGAATTATACTGAGTATTACAAGAGTTAAACCAGAAACTCTCTTCTGATGACTTCCCTGCTTCAGACTGTGCAGGAAGGGGTGTTTGCTGTTAAGTAGAGCTCAACAAGATAAGTCCCAAGCATGTCTCTTTCTCTCTTTTCTCATTCATCAGTTCCCCATGATCATGACAGTCCAGAAACTTGGTGGATTATTTTTCAGACTTTTTTAAGACTTTGGTTTATACTTCCCCAACCTATAGCATCTTGGTTTTACTCCTATTGTTTTTTCTTTTTTTTTTTTTAATTTCTCATTTAAATTGAAGTCACATACTCTTTAGAATAGCAATTATTGTTTACAGGTTTGGGAGTGAGTTTCCTAACTTCCTCTACTCTCTTCATTAGATCACCTGTTTGTATCTGATTGTCTATTCACAGCCTTTCTTCCTTTTTTTTTTTTCAACTATGTTTTCTTCTAAACTCTATATTGGAGTTCTATTTCTTTTTCCATGTGTCTTAAGGTATCAAAAAAAGGTAAATAGAAACTACCAATCCCTCTTGGTCGGGAATGCATACAAAGAAGCTGAGATCTGAGAAGTTTCTTTGTAACTTTTCAACACAGCTTATCTAACTATTTTTGGGATTCTTCTTCTGCCCAGTCTTCAGACATTCCTCTGTATCCATAAAACTAAATGGCAACATGCTCTTTGGCTGCTTATCCTTATTGCAACAACCAAGGCTTGCCAGGAGGATGTACTTCTTCTCATGGTCTTGTATCAACCACAAGCAGTTTTTAGGATTTGGGACCTCTCACCTGATGCAATCTGTATGTTTTGTTTCAGCTTTGCTTGCTCTTACAGAATCTTCTACCTCCAGCACCCCTAGACAACCTGCCTGAATACAGTAGGCAGGAAAAAGTCAGCCTGTGCCTCTCCATGCCATTTGAGCAAGCCTTTTTAAAATTTCTTTTTACTTTTAATGGGTACATAATATGTTTTGATAATTTGATAACAACTCACAATTTCTGGTGGTCATTCCCTCAAAAAAGTAATAATTTCATTGCTTGAAAACATTTGATTTTAACATTGTTGAAACCCCAGCAAATACATACTGTAAGTGGCTGTAGGAGCAGCAGAAGTAATTGTGCCTCGTTTTATACTTGTGCATTGACATCAATCTCTCTAATGATTTCTCTGTTCACAAAAAGACAAACTTTCCCTAGAGTTCTTATTCTCTTCCTGATTTCTCATTTTAATGAAACCTTGAGATTAAGTTAGTATATGTGAGACATTTGCATAACTGCGATAAAACCCAAAGGACAGAGAGGCAGAAACTGGTGTGTATTGAGATGCTGTGAGTGTTCTTTCTTTAGGAAACCAAATGAAAATCAGGTAGGGTGAGACTAAAAATCATACCTGATTTTTTATACACCTGTGAGTATTGGCCATTCAAGACAGATAGGTCCAAAATTTCCCACTAGGAATGATTCCAAATACTCAGTTGACCTCACACAGAAGCACATCTGCCCAATATGTGTTTGATGGCTGAGTTGCTCTGCACTGTGATAGGAAACAAATGAGCTGTGGTCATTTGTTTAGTATTTCCAGAAACTTGACACATCACCACCAGAATTCAGTAGATTACTGGTGAAGCTGTTAGGTACAGATGAAACAGGCTTTCGCATTTCCTTAAAAATTGTCTGTAACTACCATGTGCAGAAGAATTCTTCAGTCATGCCTTCAGTGAATGGCCAGTTCAATCTACGCTGCAAGTGCAATTTACTATTGTAGTTTACAGGCAGTAAAGCCTTGGGCTAAAGAGCAATGCTACTACAAGAGTTAGGGGTTAAATTTAGTTTAAACCAATTATTGAAATGGTGGGGTCACAATTGGTCATTATTATGCCTGCGAATTACAAAGCCTCCTCATCTTGTTATGGTTTATTCTCCATACTGTAGCACAAAAAGAAGGGTGGTTAAATGCCTTCATAACATTATTAATTGTTTCTCTGGTGGTGGAAGTCCTGATGATTTAATCATAATAATTTAGCTGAAAAAGTACCTCTCTGTGACCAGGCTTTGGCTGTCACAATGTGTGATTTGCTTCTCTATGATTTCCTGATACTGTATTAATAGGAAATTTTTGTTCAGTAAGGATTTTGTAATTTTTTTTTCATTCATGAGTTAGTACAATACACACAAGGAGAGCTCTTAGAGATTAAAGATTGTCCAAAGAATCATCTGTGGCAGCATTTAAAGTGAGTGTAAGCAAACCTCTTTGTTTAGAGATGTTTTCTCCTTTTTGTTTTACTAAGATAACTCCAAAGAATTTATTTGACACCTTCCTATATAAAGTTTGTCAGCTTTTATGGCTTTTATTTCTGGAAAAACAAATTGTTTGCTTTCTGAGAAATAAGGTGTTTTGTAGAAACCCAGGCTGTTCAGAGAAAAACTTTGAGACATATGGTCTTTTAATTACTGGGTTTTAGTATTTTTACTTTGGAAGTGCATTTGCAGCTGAAACATTGTTTCATTTCAAGTGCATTTAAAATTCAACAGAAGAGTGTGAACATTCAGGGATTTTATGGGGGTAGGGTGGGGTGTTTTTCCATTTCAATATTTTACTTTTTTATTTTCAGGTCATAAGCCTTTACTGTATAATATTCACTTTTCTTGTTAGAAAGGAAAGAAAAATCATAAACAACAGTTACAGTTTTTAAAAGTATTGCCAAGTTCAGATGTGTGCCTGTGTGTACCTTGTTTTCCACCTTGCAAAGCTAAGTACTCTCCCCACAACATTCTGCCAGCTGTGCAAACACCTGCCTGGTTACAGTGTATGAATGATTTAATGCCCTCTGTGTGTTTTCATGAGTAGTTGTATTTCTAAAAAGGACATATCAGGTTGGAAAAATCTCTTTTGGTGCCAAACAGAAGGTTGAGTGGAGGGCAGTGAAGGTGTATCTGTTTTCTAGGTTGTGCCTCTGTAGCTATGCTATCTCCAATCCCTGTGGTTTCGTGGTGTGTGTCTTCCCTGTCCCACAGTTATGTTTAAAGGGATCCAATCCAAAGCTGTCTGAAGTCCTGAGCTCTGCATTACCAGTGGCTGACTGAACATATCAGTGATGTGCGATTTACTTTTAAAGCCAAGTGTGTGGGTGTTAAGACTTGCAGTGCTTTAGGTGTGAAGACATGAGCATTACCTAAAAGTACCAAGAGGGGCTGGCATTTGGTGAGCATTTTCCATCTTGTTTCCTGATCCCTGCCCGTGTTAGACAATATCCAAATGCACAACACTCAGGCAGCATTCCTGGGCAGGGCTGACTTCTGTCCTTCCCCACAGACACCTTCACCTGAGCTGGCAGGGCTTTGATGCCCCCAGCCTGTGCCCAGGCAGCACACAATTAAAGCTGAGCCATCCCCTCTCATCCTCACAGCCCTCAGCAGAGCTTTGAGAAGCAAAACTCCTGCACAGTCTGTGGCTCTGAGAAGAGGTAATTAGTGAAGGAGCAGCAGTGGGAAAGTCTGCAAGGGCCAGGGAGCAATCAAAGGCAGGAAACTTTCTCCCATCCTTCTTAATATCTCCACATCTTTAGATTTCCCTGCTTTCTCCTATCTACCGTCTCCCCAAGACAGGTTTAGTACTAAATTTGTTTTTCTCTTTTCTATTCAGCACTGTCATGGAATTTAGTTTCTCCAGGCAGCACTAAGCCCCACAAAGCTGCCCTGACTTTATCCCCTTCCAGATCTTGCCCCAGCCTGCTCACTGGTGGGGCAGGGTGAGGAGCAGGAGACAACTGGACTTGCACTGCTCAGCAATAACAAAAATATTCCTGTGTAATCAACACTCTTTCTAGCACAAATCCTAAACAAAGCCCCACACCAGCTACTCTGAAGAAAATTAACTTTATACAATTCAAAACCAGCACAAGGGCACAGACATTAGCTGGCTACATATGAGGAATAAATGAAATGTAAACAACATTTACTCTCTTCATATTCCTTGCCCAGAGACTGAAAGGGAAATTCACCTTTGAAAACATATTCTTAAACCAGCAGCAGTTGCTGATTTAGAATTTTGAAATTCTAAAATCCACTGCAGTTACCTCTGGATGGTTTTCATAGGCTTAACTAGAGTTTTATAGCCAAATATGCCACATTTGTTCAAGAAAACCTTTGTCTATGCCTCAGTGTGCTACACAACCCTATATAGGACATACTATACTGAAAAGAAATTCTGTATTATCTGCAAGAAAAACACAATTAGGCCTGTAAAAATATGCCCACATGTTCATACCTTTCTTATCCTTTTCCTCTCGTGTATTTCTTATTTCTTTTCTTGCTGGCCCTAATCCAGCAAGTATATGTAGATCCCTTATGTTAGTGGGATGCTTGTTGAAAATAAATAATGCACATGCATGCTTGTCAAATCAACTCTGTAGCTTTGTAGGTTTCTCAGGCTTTCAGCTGTCTCCTAGAGTCCCACTGACATCCTTTATCATTGCTCCTAAAACCAGTTTTAAAAGCAGAAACACTTACAAAGTGAAAATTCTAGTGATATTAGTAATTATTATTATATATACTAAATTTAATGATTTCCAAAATATATTGAAATTTGTCGATCCTCATCAGCTTGCAGAAAAAATGCCTGATATTGACAATATTTTGATTCTTTTTTCCCCTCAAGCAAACTGGAAAGTCTTTATTTATACATATATGTTTGAGGAAAGCCTTTATGTAGTAGTCTTGATTTTGTTTTCAGTAAATACATAAACTGCTGTTAATATTGTTTGTCCTTTTGCTGTTGTGTCCTGCTGTCATTCACAAGTCTATCAGTCTATCTAAAAATTGTTCATCTTTCTTCTCTTTGTCTGTTAATATTATTTCAAAATTGAGATTGAAATCAAACAATAATTTCAAATATTAATATGGTCTTATATCTTTGTTGTGGTCTCATTTTCTTATTTATTAGAGGACAATATATTAAAACTTGCATGATGAAGGATTGCAGACAAGTCTGTGACGTTAAAGAGTGAATGGATCATTAGACTTCCCTGCATCTTTATGCATCTCTTAAAGTGACCAGATTTATAGAACATCTGTTAAAGGACCATTAAGTAATCCACCTAGACTTGTTATTAACAGAGACTTTTATAGTTGCCTCTTGAATTAAAAATATGTTTCTGGGGATCATAGTCAACTGCATTGATTAAAGTGGTTTCTGTGAGAAATTTATTCAATATTTTAAAAAAGGAAAAAATTAAAAATTAGGCTTAGTTCCTCACTGATTTTCTTTGGCATGGAAAACTTGAAATTGTTCAAAAGTTACTGGACACTGTCAAACACTTTTGATTAATCTTGTCAAAAGGATTTGAGAAATTTGATTATTATGGTTATAGACTTACCCATATAAAGGTGATGCCAGAGAAAAAAGGATCCTTGTTTCTGAAATAGTCCTCTGAAAACATGAAAATTCCTGAGAAAACAAATAACTCTCTTTTGTGTGAATGTCTGTGAGAGTTATTGAGGTTTGGAGGTGGATTAGGCTGCAAATTAAATTAATCTGATTAAGATCAGGGGAAAATGCAGTGCTGAAGTAGATTGGTAATACTGCCTTCTTTGACCACAGTTGACATTTATTCATGAGAAAGCACTGTTGAGTCATAAATTTGTACAGCTAAATATGAATATATAAATATATGAATATTGCATATACATGAATAAAATAGACCCTATGCACATATTTAGATATTTACATAAATGTATAAAATATTTCAAGGAACCTTGTGGACTAATGTGGACTAATGCCTGTAGTAAATATACATATATGTTTGAGGTAAATGTAAAATGTAAATGTAAAATGAATAACTAAATTAATTGTATTAACTGAGTTCTGCTGCTAGAGATTCTCTTTCCAATAGTCATAGGTACTTCACTTCTGCTGGGAAAGAGAGGATTTCCAATTTCATCAACTGACCTGAAAGTTTCTTTAGGGACTGTCTTTGCTGTTTAAAAAAAAATGCTATCAAATTCTTTTTGGAGACTGTCATTGCTTCAGCAGAATGCAAATGAAGCCTGTGATTAAAGGATTGCTCTGCTAAAGCCAAGGTCATTGGCAAACAGCACCACAAAAACTGAGGGACTGGCAAAAAATATGATGACTTTTTATCACAGAGAAGAAATACAGAAACAAAAGTGTCATGAGGAAATGTATTCTTATGAGAGTGTCTTGTGCTTCTCAATAACTTCTGCTGCTTATTGATTCTAGTCTCATTTTGCATTCTGAGTCTTCAGAAGAGCTTCTGGTAGTGTGCACTCACACTTCTTGGCAGTCTGTTGTGGCAGACAGTCTTATGCAATGAGCTGTATAGAGTTCATTCAAAAGATGGAGCGAATTACCACATCTTTCTCATGGCCATTTGCACACACTCTAAAACAAAAATTCAGATCTTCTTACAAGATTTCCATGAATCACGGGGTTTGATTTATATATGAATATTCCTTATTGCCTCTTTTAAACTATTAGGGTGCACTTGAGTCATTGTCTTTGTTGAAACATTTAAAAATATGTATTTCCTATACCCTGATATATCCACGATTGTCCAAGAGTGGGGACTATGGCAGGTGATGTCCTGGATAGCTGTGATCTGAACTTGTGACACAAAAGCCTCCCTTCTAGACTCCAGGACCCAGCTTTAAGGAGAACAGCAGACAGTGCAAGTTACAGCACAGAGTGGAAGTGCCTAGCAGCAGAGCTTATGAGTTTTGAAGCTTTCCTGTTCAGCTCACTTTCTCACAATAAGACAAACTTCTTACTCTAATTTCATATCCCTGAGAATAAAGGCTTTAGCAGAAATGCTGAACATAACCAGACTTGCCATAAAACAAGAGCTGGCAATATCATGAACAATTGCATTGCTTTGAGCAAGCAAAGCAGAGAACACAACAGCAGTTGCTTAAACTGGCCTATTAATCTTTAAAAGTGTTCCTGGGTGCAGGTAGGAGCTTTCTGGCTAGTCTTAAAACAGGGAGTTATTTTTCCTGACAGGAATTTTAACATTCAAGGGAGTGTTTAAAAGTCTTTTTATGATGCATTTTAGTGTTATCAGAGTCTGGGATAAACCTTTAAATTTAGGACCCAGGCTCTCTTGTGTGTTCATTTCCAGCATAGAATTTATCTCTTTGCATAGCAAGAGGTGTTATGGTATTCCTATAGTTGAGATGGACAGACAAAACACAGAACCCACCAGAAAGGAACTGAAATATTAAAATTGACTGTACTATTTTTACAACATTATATTCTTAATCATGCTTTTATCCCCATGCTTTGTCTTTGTTCACAACCATTGTGAAAAAAATATGTTTATTTGGATAATAACAAAGTTAAATCCTGTTTTAGCTAGAGGCTACATTGCATCTGTTCCTCATATGGGATTATGTGGGGTTTTGGCACAAACTGTGTCCTCTATTTTCTTGAATTTCATAAAACTCCATGCAAGGTCTGTAATATTTGGGTGTCCATAGCAGAAGACAAAGTGCTATAAAGAATTAGTATTTTTAGGATGATCAACCCAGGCCAGACCTCTCCATTTTAACTGTAGAAAAATCCAGTTCCTATCAACACTGCAAGAGTCTTCACCATTTCTTTAAGCAGTGTATTTCTTGAATATTTAGAGATTGTGAGGTACTCAGGTAGGAGTCTGATCCTGTCTGCTTTAATGAGAAATATTAATAAGAAAAATTAATAAGAAAAATTTAATAAGAAATATTGTAAATATTATAAAATAGTGTAGGAAAGAGTTTTCTATAAGTGCTGTAGCAGCTTATTTTTGAGGCATCAAATTTTAATTTTGTGATATTTCAAATGTATGAATGACTCCATAGGGATCTCAGCAATTTTGCTCAAAAACAGCAACCGCAACAACGAAGCTAAAATGTTCTTGCTGAGCCTTGAAATTGTTTTATGCTATAAACTCCTTTTTCAAATACTTGTAGTTTATAAACATTTTGGACAGATTTTTTATGGCCCATAATTGTAGTGTTTTCCCATTTTTGTGCACCAAGGTGTTTCAAGCCTTTTTTAACCTTTCCCATCTCTCTGGCCTGAGATGTTTTCCTACATCATTGGTATAGGTGGCTGTACATGGCTTGCCAAAGATGTTTCTAGTTCTTTGCTATGTTACATTTTAGTCCTGCCTTGCTTCTTCATTTCAGTCAAAATCAGGTATGCCTTGAGTGAGGGACACACCAATCTTTGGCTTTATACAAACCCTTGTCATATTTGCAGTCTTCAAAACTCAAAGCAGTGCTCAGAGTTTGGCATCACTCCAAATCTGTGTTCTGTCATAGCTCTGCATCATCAGAGGTAATAGGTGAGAGCAATTTTCAAACTAAGTGCTCAGCTTAATCACATGTCAAGGACTCCACTGGAGCACAGCAGCTTTTCTGGGCAGCTGTACCTTCTTTGTGTTCATGTTGAATTTCCTATGACAAGTAAGACTTGTGTTCATCCAATCACTCCATCTCAGCTGCTTTTTCCTTGCGTGTTGAAGCTTTTGCCTGCCATGCTGTGTTACCTCTCTGGGCTGTTTCTCAGACAGAGACACTGCCACAAAAGGGAGGTTGAACAAGGACATGATGTGGAGCTGGGATTTGAGCATGGATCTGAATATTGCCAAAGATCAGAGCTCATCTTCAGGGGCAACATGTTTCAAAAATAGCCCCTTGCCCTTGCTAGTTCTCATAATTTCTTCTTGCAACTGACACTAAGACTGCATGAAGAAGACAGCAGTATGCTTCTTTTGCTGACTTCTTACCTTCTGGCTTTCTAAAGACTTTCCACTGCATTCCACTTTTCTAGTAAGTTTGGTAAATCTAATTTTAAAATTGCTTACTTTGCAAAAGAGTATACAGATCCCTGAACATGTAGCAAATAAAAAAATGCAAGGAAACTATTTTTATAATATAGGTAGATCATCTGCCTAATTTCCTAATAAATTTCCAAAATTATCATGTTCATTTCTAAAAAACAAAATAAAATCTGGCAACACTCTCCACAGCCAAAGAAATAAAAGTAGTAAAAGAAGGAGAAGCCAGTACTTGGTAAGCTTAACTCATTTTTTTTTTTTTTTTTTTTTTTGGAGGGTTGTAGATGAGGAGGGTAGCCTGTCAGCAAATGTATAAAAAATATTGTAGTGTAGATAAATGTGGGGAAAAAATTATGCTTAATATAGAAATCTTTCCCTTTAGTCATGGTCTGATGCCATAATTACAGTCTGAACTTCTAAACTCTGTCAGTGGGAGCCATGAGCCTCTAATCACACCAACCAAAAATTACTTAGCCTCTGTATCTCTTTTAACCATTCTCAGCCCATGATGCTAGGGTTACCTCATTGTCCATGTCTGAAGATTTTGATACTATGAATTTTCTCTTTTCGTGGTAATAAATTTAATTGTGTCACATGATTACTCTGGTTTAGTGTGCACTGCTAGCACAGAGAGAAATTTACTATGTCTTGTCTGACATCCAGTTCAGACAGATGAATAGCCCCAAAAGACTCTATCCATAAGCTTCAATGTAAGAATGCTCTCCATGTCATTTATTCTCCAGAGTTCTCAGGATGAGGTGAAGATGCTGAATGTATTATATCTTGACCAACCTGGAATCAGCATGGTTTGTTCTCATATCCCATTAGCAGTTAAGTGGGCTACCACAATTATTGAGTGGGCTACCTTCAACCTCTAGCTTATTGAATAGGTAAAAGCCATCAGTGTAACATTGAGGCAAGAGTTTAAATTAAAAACCAGCAGGAAACAAAATAAGTCAATATTCAAAAATTGTCATCCCAATAAAGACAATGTGGGAGCTAGTGATGCAAAATTTCCCATCTGGAAATGGGAAATAGCCTCAGTCTTCTTCAATATTGTCTGCCCAGGCCATCAAAAATGTTTGTTCAGCAGTAGTGAGAGGAGATGGAATGTAACTGGTCACACACAGAGCAAACTGGAACCTGTTGTTTCAAGTAAAAGCAGAGTGGAAAAGTAAGGTGATGCTGCCAGTGGAAGTCTTTGGCTGATAGCTGATGGTCATGTTTCCAAGTACTTCCACAATTAGAGTGGATTTCATTAATGCTGGGACACATCATCTGTATCTAATGAGGATTAAGGTGTCCTTGAGATTAGATACTGAGGAATTTGTGTGTCCCTTGTCCCTGCAACACCTGTGCATCTTAATTACAAACATAATTGAGTGTAGGGAATTACAAGGAAATGTGCTATTCCTTTTCTAGCATCATGCATATAAACTTTTATTACCTGTTGAGCAGGTGTTTGATTGAAAATCTTTTCTCCTCACTGCTTAAACAAAATATGTGTAGGAAGTCAGAACAGAGCAAACTTGTTACACTTAGGAAGTGGAATGGGAATATTTAATGCCTCAGCCTAATGTCCATTCATAATAAGCAACGTAATGTGTATCAATAAAATAAAAAGTGTTAGGAAAGGCTAGGTACCACACAAGCAACAATAAAGTCAAGACCTCTAACACCAGGTTTTGCCAGGTCTTTGTGGTCTTTCACTTGTCTATAAAATTTCAAGTGTTGACTGCTGTTTTCTGAAGAAAAAAGGGGTTTTCATCCATACTGCCCAAAGCACTGTTTTTGTTATACTTTTCCTAAGAGTGTATTTTGAAATACCA
Source organism: Passer montanus (assembly GCF_014805655.1). Taxonomy (NCBI): domain Eukaryota; kingdom Metazoa; phylum Chordata; class Aves; order Passeriformes; family Passeridae; genus Passer; species Passer montanus. The sequence goes on along the minus strand of NW_024363160.1, from coordinate 7,965,034 downwards.
GCAAGGAATGAAAGAAATAGAAAATAACATGTCATAAAGCAGAAGCATACACTGAAAAAACAAATAGCTGTGGTGGTAGTCATGTCACAGCATAATATTTGCTTGTTATGCAAGGCAATCTGGGTGCATTGGGTTTTCTGCACAGAGTTTCAGTGCCTTCTTTTTGAAAACTAGTGATTTTAAGTAGTCCTAATTTCGCATTAATTTTTTTTTTTTGTTTTTATAGATACTGTGTGTAAATTTTACACAAATAAATGAAAGGCACATCATGCCTTTTATTTCTCTTTAGTTTTAAAATAAACCATCTTACGCTATGATTTGTTAAATTTTACCTAGATTCACCACCTAAAAATTGAATCAAAAAAATCACTGAATTCTTTGGATCAGAAGGCATCTTCAAAGATCATTCTAGACTGACCTCCCTGCTATGGGCAGGGACATCTTTCACTAGATCAGGTTGCTCAAAGCCCTGCCCAACAGAAAATTTCCACTTGAAACCAAATGTAGAATTTAAGCAGACATAATAAAATTAAACATTATCCCCAAGCACTTGGAAACAGCATTACTGAGACTCATAGGGATTACATCTCACCTTAAAAGAATGTATCTGCCATAGCAATGATTTCCAATAATAATAAGCAAAATTAATCCTTGGGCTGACAGCCAACACAAATCCTATATATAGTTTAAAGGCTTAAAATGCTGTGGACAGTTAAGTGGGTCTCTACATCAGTAAAGTGTGATTATGGGGCTGATCCTATACTCAGGAGCAAACTTCTTACGACAGATTGTAGTATTGCTTTAATGCTGACTAAAGAAGGGAGGAGTAGGAGAGTAGGTTTCACTTCCCTGTGTCACTTCTCTAAGTCTCACAATTTTCCTGAAGGACCTGTTGCCTGTGTTCTGCCCCCTCTCTGTTCATGGTGTCTATCTGAGTGGTTATCAGCTGAGGAAGTATAATTTATCTGCTGATGAATGGTATTAAAGTCAAGATGTATGTTCAGAGGAGAGCAATTTTAAATCCATGATAGAAATTTGAACTGTTAAATGAATCCCAGCTGGATTAGTAGAAGGACAATTTGGTTTCTCTTGGTTTCTCAGAGCCTGAAATTAAAGCCTTGCTTTGAAGCAGCAGAATTTTTTCCTAAGAAATAAGCATTTGAATTGTCGCTGATGATTAAACACTTTATACAATTTTTTTAATATGAAAAATTAGAAGATAGTAAATGATCTATTGAAAAACTTTAGGCATCTGCTTGTACTTTCTAAAATTCTTAACTTTCATTTAATGTAGAACTGAAAATAAGCCACTTGGGCAGCAGCTTTTCCAGCATGCTCAGACTTTCCAAGCTGTGAATTTACAAATACCAAAACACTCTCAGTTCACTGATATTTAAAACCTGTACATCCCAGAAAAGAGTCTTTGAATTTTCTATGGTTCTGTAAATTACTTTAAAGATACAGGTTAATTTTTTCAATGCTTGTTGCATTTCACTCACTTTACAGATTAAGAATCTCCAAGTAGTTAGGGAGAAGTGTTTCAGCTGATAAAAAAAAAAAGTAAAAATTGATTTTTCTGTTGTCAGGCTTTCTTTTATTGATTGGCAGCTTAACATTTATCAGCTTGAATGGCTTATGGTTGCCATTTTGTGAAGCGATATTTCAGAGGTCAAGCTAATGCACCAAGTGGTTTTGTTTGCTTTTCTAAAACTGATCCTTGCTGGGCCATCATTATCTGTTTTTACCTGCTTTGAGCGCTCAGGATGTAATACACAAAGTGAAAAGTAATTATGAAAATCTCCTCTTTTAGACTTTATCCAGAATTTCTGAATGAGAATTTATTTTTAAAAAGGTAGAAAATGATGTAATGACTTTTTGGTTGGTTTTTTGTTTGTTTGTTTGGGGGTTTTTTTTGTTTTGTTTTTTTGCTTTCTTTTTTTACCTGAATCACCAGCAGCCTCAAAACATGAACATGACCATCAAGTAAGCATTTTTTTAAATCACCCCAAGAGGCACACATAACAGTATTCCAGAAATGAAAGATTTTATTTATGAAGGGTTTCTACTGTTCATATGCAAAATCTTACATTTTACATGTGTTGGCAAAATTTATCAAGCTGTTTGACAAACTGGTTGTTTGTCATTGGCTGCAAACTAGCCAAGTATGAATACTGTAACAGACTATAATTTTTAAAACATAAAGACAAAAAACAAAAAAGGATAAATAAACCTTCAAGAGCAAAGGAAGCTGTGACACCAACACCATGGATGCCACAACTTATTCCCTCAGTTGTGATAACAAAGAGTTACCTCACAATATGTGATACACACTAAACCACCAATCCATATTCCTTCTCAGCAAAGGGCTTCTGAGCTAGGTTAGATTGAATATGTGTGTGCTGCTTGACAACTGGCATTTCTTTGAGTTGACAATCTTTAAAAGCACTTGATAACACTGTGCAATCTCTGGCATTGTTGTACAAAGAAAGCCCTGGCTGTTTCCTGTGACTCTGTATTTATGATTATATTTTCATTAAACTGAGTTGTTTGTCAGCTTCTTATTTCACAAGCTGTTTTCATGTTGCAGCTGAAAATTTTCTAAACCAGTAGCAAGGATTGACATGCAAAGTCAAAAGACAAATGCCTCATCAACTCAAAATAATGCATTTGGAAATCTAGCAACTCTGTATTTAAAGGGTAGAGAACTGGTAGAGAAAAAACAGCAGATCACAAAGGCAGATTTCTTACTGATCACTAGGATATAGTTAGGGTGACAGGATTTAATTCCCGTGTTAATTTTCAGGTGTGGCCAGAATAAAGGTAATTTCCAAAGGAAAATAACAAATTAACTGCTTCTGCGATTGGAATCTGGACTGAATTTCCCTTTGGTCAGGGTAGAAGTAAATGGCCACAGACAGAACATATTTGTGGGATGCAAAGGGCAAATTGGTATTGTAGCAGTGCTCGCAAACTGTCATGTATGAAAGGCAGGGGTATTTTGTGGGCATATGGCTGACAATTTTGCAGACATTTTTTACTTGGAGTTCAGAATGGGAAACATGGGAACATAAATCTGAATTAATTATTTAAAGTATCAGTATTACTCAACTCTCATTTATCTCCAGTGAGGAGGCTTGGGTGGTTTTTTTGAGTTTAAATGGCATTGAACTTGAGTGTATTTTTTTTTTTTTTGTACATGTATTTTTTATATGTTTCCTGAAGAACCAAATGTTTTGTTAATTCAATTGAATTTTCCTGCTTGTAATTCATAGATAAGCTCTTAGAAAATCTTTAGTACATTGGTAGGTTTGCCACTTTCACTGCTCCATATGGAAGTGGTATGATGTTTACTAAAATGCACAGACAGTATACATCCTGTGTGGGTTAGAGTGCAACCAGTAATCATCTGGGTATGTTTAATATCTGATCTGGAAGATGATTTGAGTGAAGAGAACTTACTGCTTTTATTTTAAACCCAGATCAGTTCACAAATTTAGGTCCTTTCTCTAAACTGAGAAGTTCATCATCTGGATGAGAAGCAGAGGGAAGAAAAGAGAGCAGGGTGCTTGGCTGGAGACATCTCATTTGAATGTGGTGATGGAAATCATCAAAGATTATGTAAATTTCATTTAGGTTGTCTCCAGTACCATGGGGTAAAACTGGTTCTATCGTCTGTTAAAAAAAAAAAGAAAAAGAAAAAAAAAAGAAGAGTCCTTAAGTGACATTCTAACATTCTAATAAAGTAATATTAAAATTGTATTTCCGGCGGTAAGTCCAAGGGAACATGTGTTTGTACAGTACCTGGTAGGATGGTTCTTATGCCAGGCAGAAGTGACTGTGCACAACTGCAAAATTAGCAATGAATATTTGCCATTTCCTCTCTCCACTTTAACATTCTATTTTCATGCTAGAATTACTGGGGTGACAATTAAGGATAATTACCTCATTGCCCTTATAATAGAAAATATCTTTTATTTCCCCTTTCTTTACCTTAAAACAGAAAGTCAAATGTGTTCACACTTTTTCCCCTCCCTCTCCTAGGAAACGGATCTCATGACCTTTAACATCTCAATGCACCGCTCTTGGTGGCGGGAGCACGGGCCTGGCTGCATACGAAGGGTGGTGCGTCCTTCCTCCCCTGGCATCCTCGAGGATTACTCCTACGTCTCCGTGACAGGCTGCATCATTGATTTCCAGTACCTAGAGGTCATTCACAGCGCTATCCAAATACTCCTCTCCGTAAGTTCACGGTTCTTCTCGTGCTGGGATTCCATTGGACCTTTCACACACAGCCTGCTCTTGTTGCATGTCCTGGAAAGGTGGTGCAGTGGGTGATGGATGGCTGCAGAGATTTTAAATTGTGTTTAATTGTGTTAGACAATTATATAATTGTTAATAATAAAATAACAATTAATTATTATTAATACTATTTAATAATATTATTAAAATGTGCACTGTTCTTTTCTTCCTTTATATCTCTTCAAGCTCTGTGCAGGCATAGCACCCATTCTAGCCATAGCTGGGATAGGTGGAAATTAAATTGAGTCTTTGGTTCTCATTCATTGAGATGTAAAGCAAAGCAAAGCAGATTTACCTGAAATCAATTTGCCTAAACCTTTCAGTAGTTCCCAATCAATGATGCCATTTATTCAGCCCTGATTGTAAATATATTTTACATGATACGTAGCTAAGTTTCTTCCCAGACTCAGCTATGGATTAATCCCTGAAAAAGGTCAAAAATATTAAGAATTAATGTATGTATTTATATTTAACCATGTAATTCTTTCTCTCCCTGAACTCTGCGTTTTCAGAACTCTCTACCTCCATTGACTAGATTTGTTGCAGCACCAGTCAAAAAATGCAATTACAAGAAGTTGTTATAAAAGCCTGCAGTGCAGGAAAGTGCTGGGACTTGATGAGTTGCTTTGGGAGCAACAACCCAGTCTTGGCCACAGTTTTTCCTCTTGGCTGCTTCTGCCTGTGATTGACAGGTTGTTTGGTATGAGCTGTGTGTGATCTCCTAGAAGTGGTAGCTCTTTCTCTTCATGGCTGTGTGTAGTGCAGTGCAACTGGCTGACCCTAAGTGGTTGTACAGAGAATTGATGGCCCCAGATGTCCAGACCTGTTTTAAGGACATAAATGCTCATGGCTCATGGTCCTAACCATGGCCACCAGGGCCTGTTAGACAGCAGAACAGTCTGCAGTCCACACCTGCTAATCAGGTGAGCTACCTGGTCCGAGCAGCCAGAAGGAATGCATACTTCTGGTCTGTTCAGTATTTCAAGCTGTTTTACTAACAATCCGGTTTATACTACTACTTGCAAAGTAAAAGGCATCTGTGGAATAAATTTCACTGGTTAATTTAAAATTATTTTTAAATTTTAAATTATTTTTTAAATTATTTTTAAATACAGCTGGCTGTTGATCACAGAAAGTATTTTATGCACTTATCAGTGCAGTACAATTCTGTCAAATGGCAGGAATACAAATATTAATATTAGAATATTAGAAAAAACACAATTAATATATACAAACTAAAAATATTAAATTTAAAATGATAGAATTCTGTAATAATTATAAATTTTAAGATGTAACTGGCCTTCCCTTTCTAAAGAACTGACTGCTGTGCTGGATTAAATAAGAATTCAAAATTTTAATTAAATTGAAAATTTAAAATGTACCAGGAATTTATAAGGTATGACTGCGAATTAAATAGTTTCCCATTTCAAACAGTGCTTTGATTAATATAAACAATGCTAAAATTAAACTACTGTAGAAAAAGTAAGGTTTTCCTCCAGTTTTACTATCTTACGATGCTGTCCATGACATGTTATGATCAACATACCATGAATCTGTACTTCAGTTTCCATTATGAATTATAATTTAGGCTTGTTTCATGTACTGTGCCACAACACAGAAGTCACCACCTGGATTATCAAATAATTTGCATTTCCTTCAATTTTCTGAATACTAACAACTTGAAGAAGTTCCCATCTCTTTTGGATGCGTAACTGCTTTCCTAATTGGAGTACCAATTTCAGTTGTTAAAAGGTCATTTAGGTTGTCTTTTCAAAGGACTGGGGAACTGTATGTAGATCATGAGATCATTCTTTTTACCTTTTCCTGGTAGCTAGTCCCAAAAGCAGACTATTCCTTTTTGGAGCTTACTACCTACTTAATTTTCATAACATTTTTATGTAGCAATAGTAGTGTAACAAACCATTTTAAAGTGAAAAAAAAACTTTATTGGCATAACAAATCATTTTATCATGCTAAGCTTTGTCCAAATGACTGGGAATGCAAACACTTCCATTTGATAGGGAGTTAGAGCCTCTGAAAGAACACGTCTGAGGGGGAAGTATTGGATACCTGTCGAGATATATAACTCACTAGCAGCATTTTTGAAAGGTGACTCTTTTTTTTTTTTTGGTATAAAGAGTTTTATATGCAGAGAATGCTGCAGCTGCAGCTACATTAAATCCTGCTTCAGGAAACAGGCTTAACAGCCATATATTTAATTTTAACACAGTAAAAGTAAAGCTATTTTTATATCTGCTTTATAGTTGTTTCTAAATATATATTTTTATTGATGAAACAGTAACTTTGTATCCCATCTGATTCTAGCTGCCTATTTGAGTGATTGATAGTTGAAGATGTTAAACATTTCTTTAAATTAGGGGAGAATCAAGAGAAGTAAGAGAGAATGTGAATTAATAGTAAAGAATAATTATAGTTCAATTTTGTTTAAAATCTATACTTATTTGATGGAGGGTATAATATATATATTATTTTGATGAATAAATGATTCTGCAGAACGCCTTTAAAATGCAAGGCAGATCACCATTACAGAAACCTCAGTTTTCAGGTAACAAATTAATAATACAGTCTAAATGGTGACAGCTTAGCATCTTTGAGAAAGACACTTCATACATTTTTTGTTGTTATTAGAAAAATATAATGCACACTGAGAGTATTAAGTGACAGGTACACACTGGATTCCATAGCCTGAACATTAAAAAGTTCTCCAAGTTATTGCAGAGAGATTTATATTAGACCCAGAGCCTAATATGACCTTAACACAGTGCAGCACAAAGCCTCAAGCCAGGGTTCACAGTGCTAACTCTGGAATTAGCAGCCACAGAACTTCATCAGAGCTGAAGAAGCAAAATTAATAGATTTTGGTAGGGCAACAGGCTGACACATCTAGATGCTTCTGGGCCAGGAGACATTACTTTCTTTCAATGCTGCATTACATGAGGTGAAGTTTCCTTTCCTCCCATTCTCATCAAGGTATAGAAGGACAACCTAAAATCTAGACCACTGAAAGAAGAGGGGAAGCAAAGAAAGTGAAAACCCTAAGCCTAAAAACATGCAAAACATGCAATCTCTTTGGCATGTTGATACCTATTCAGGATATTTTGAAGGAAACTTCTGGTTTACTTTGTGAAGGTCCATCTGTTGCCTCTCATAAGTGTCAATTATTGTAACCCTCAGGCTGCCTGTTGGATCTACAGAGGAGGAACAGCCACAAAAAAAAAACAAATACCCAACCCTCTCTTGCAAGTCATGTATAAGTTCAGACCAAGATGTGATATAGGGAGATTAACAATATTGAATTTTTTCATAGTGAAGTAAAAAGCAGTGAGCATATCTGCCTGAGGTAAAATTATCAGTCATGTATAGCTTATCACATACACTGCCAAGCACAAAACATAAGTTAAAATAGAAAAATACATTACTTTCTACAGAATATAATGAAGTTGTAATATCAGAAATATAAGAAAAAGCACTCCTAGTAGCCAAATTTGGAACTGGATACTGTGGTCACTGTGAGCAGAGTCACCATCTGCTGAAGTGTATTATGTTCCAAAAAGACTCCTTCCCAGTGCTTCTTTCAACTCATGAATTTATAAATGTATTCTCTCTCTAAGAGGCAACAGACTTCTAAAGTAGCTTCCAACAGTGTCTGAATGCTCAGTAACATGTCTACTGCTAGTAGAAAAATTGCAATCTCTGTATTACAAAATCACACAGGAGGGTTGAGGTGGGAAGGGACCTCTGGAGGTCATCTGATCCAACCCCCCTCACACTTAGCTGCGTGCACCTAGGGCAGCCTTCCCAGAACTGTGTCCAAACAACTTTTGAATATCTCCAAGGAGAGAGACTCCTCAATCTCCCTGAGCAACCCATGCCTTAGCTTGATAGCCCTCACACTGAAAAAGTGTTTTCTGGTGTTCAGAGGGAACCTCCTGTGTTCCAGTTTGTACCATTGCCGCTGGTCCTGGCGCTGGGCACCACTGAGAAGAGCCTGGCTCCATCCTCATTACCTCCTCCATCCAATACCTGGACCCAGGGCAGCAGGTGAGGCCTCAGCAGCGCTGAGCAGAGGGGCAGGATCACCTCCCTTCATCTGATGGCAGTAGTCTGCCCTATGCAGCCCAAGCTCCATCTTCATTTTCTATAAAAATGGTCCCTACCTGCCCAAAATATTCATAATTATTGTTATAAATTGATTCTAAACACTTTTTTAAATCTACTTGTTAATATTCTTAGACTTGTCATCCATACATTTGCAGTGTTATCTTGCTTTAATTAACCAGGTATGAGGATTTAATATATTTTTGAGTTTTCATCATCATCATCTTTGTTATTATTGTTGTTATTATTATTATTTAATAATAATAATATGATTTGTGTAATAAAGATCATAGAATCCTCTTGTTTGTGAGGACTCTACTCCTCTTACTTTTTCCTCACTGTTCTCTGATTTTCTTAATCTTTATTCTTCTCTCCAGTACACACAAGCATCACATCCATAGGGAAATTATAAGCAAGGATTTGACTTAATTTCTGAATATCTGTCACAAGTCAATGCTTCATACTGACTCCATGCAATTGTCTTGCTTTGTGAATTATTTCTGCCCTGCTGTCTTCAAAGAATCTGCCAAATGTTGATTGTTTGACATAAGAATTAATTACGACATTTGGTAGACCTAAGTGCTTTTTTTTCTTCATCACCAAAGGAAAATAGAATTTAATTTTAAAAGATATTTAGCACAACAGACATTAAAATGGAGGCTATGAGTCTTGTGTAAATAATTAATAAAGGGAAACACTGTGACTACTGAGCTATAGAGACTATGATCATGGTCAATGCTGGAGTGGCTTAATGTATTTCAGGTCATTTACCAAGCCTTTACTACTGACCCATAAATTTGAATACTTTTTGGGTTGATTTGGATGGCTCTTTCTCTATCCCTGATGTTTAGATGACCTTCCCTATGCCATTGGGAAAGCTCCAAGAATTGCTCCTAAAGAGGTTGCAAAACAGTTTTTGCCCCTGCCTTCAGTCAGCCAAAGCTGCAGTTTGGTTCATATTTATTTAAATGTAACAAAAGGTTTAATGATATCAATGTATAATGTGTCTCCTCTGGGGCATTGCAGCAACCCTTTTTCCCATTAGTTATGGCCCTGCTATTTTTATAATTGGACAGAAATGAATGTGAGGAAGCTTATCATGTATGCTCTCCAAAGAAAATCCCTGTAGGGGCTGACACCAGTGCTCAGGCAGGTTCCTTGCTTTCATTCCATTTCCTTGAGTGACATGTGATTGATTCAGAAAGCCAGTCAACATTCATATATGATAAAAAAGCATGAGGTAATGTAGAGTTAAGAGCTACAGGCATTACATGAGTAAAATATAGCTGTCCTGAAAGTATTCTATATTTTCTTTAATTTTAGTTTGCACCCTTTCCACCTTTTTCATTAGAAAACAGTTGGTCTTCTTTTTCATAATAAACAATTGCAAAATGTTGTGGAAATTAACTTTTTTCATTGTCTGCAGAGCAGAACTTCAGCATTTCTTCAGAAAAGGGCATGAAAGATATGCCTGTTCTTCATCACAACCATCATCATAACAATGATAAACCTGAAAAAAAAATGGAGCACTTGTCTGTTGGCCATGTGAATAGATAGTTATGGTGAGCTGTTGGCTTCTCACAGATTTATTAGTAAGATTAGTGAGATCACCAGATTATTGAAAATCAGAATAATTTTGTCAGCCTGGGCAATATTACAGAGGAGTTGTCAATCTCTGAAGTGGACTGCAGAGAGGCTACAGAGGCTTGTGCAAATTTGACTTTACCTCCAGTGCTTTGTTGTAGTTGTGTCATTGTGTTTGTACCATAATCCATGCCTTGTGCAATTCCTCCACTGTTTGTGATATTGGTTCAGGGATGCATACAGCCCAGTTCACCTTTGCCATTAGCAAGCCTTCTGTGTTATAAACATATAACCAAGAGAAAGAAAAATAGTGAGAGACTGTATCTGCACTAGCATTCTAGAAATGCCTTTATCCTTTCTTGCTAAATTTAGTTAGACATCATTATTCATGGTAATAAAATACACAAGTATATTTGTCTAATTACCAGTCTGGGTCAATAAAGCAGCTATGTGAGACAGGATCAAGATAAATCTGTGGTTTTTCATCTCAGTTGTCAATCCAGGGACGTCTGCTCTTTCAAGCAGCTCATTTAAAAGGAACTGAAAACCATGATACTATAGCTACTTGCATTTTCATTTGTTAACTATTATGATAAGGATTTGTCAAAAAATCTTGGTCAACTTCTACACCAAGGCTGGCTGAGACTGACGGGAGTTCAAGCATTAGCAATATAGAAGTGCTCTGACCTTGACAGTTAATCTACATGAGAACTTAATTGTTCTACATACTTTGTAGTACTTGTGTAGAGTTGTTTGCCATTTTGCACAACATTGAAAATTACTGTGACAATTTCTGAATTGTCAAAAATGTTAGTGAAATTCTGTGCAGGAATTCTGAAATACTTTTATTTACACAGAAGTATTTATAGTAAAAATAAAACTTGATTGTTTATTTTAATTTTTAAGGAGATCATTGATATTTCATCCCAAATTATGCAAAAGAACTGGAAGTAAGTGGGAGATTTGGAAAATCCCCCATTTTAAAAAAAGTTGGTTTCCCCCCTTCAACCTCTGCCCATAATTGCCACACCCATGGCAGAAATACTGGCCATAGACTAAATGTCTGCAACTTAGTTACTGCAGTTCTCAGATAAATGCTTTCCTTTTGATTCATTTCCTTTATTGCACTTCATTTCTGAAGTTAACATGAGCTAGCACTGAGCAGGGAACTGCAGCAGCCCAGTGCACAGTAAACATGGTGATCACTGATTCCAATACAAGTGAGTACCTCTGCAAATAAGCAGGAGAGGTGGTGAGGGAGGGAAAGACAGGTTAAAGTGCCTCAGCAAACTTGTATGCCTACATGCTATCTTTAGAGCTGAGCAGAATGCTGAATGTTGCACCAGGCATTTGGAAATCATAAGATAATAAAGTGAAAAGTGTAACAGAGATTGCCAATCTAAACCTTTTTTTTTAGAGAACATGTAAATCAAACCATTTTCATTAAGAAAAGTGAAAGCAGTATTTGCTTTGAACTTTAGGGATATTTTCTTGACTTTATCACTGGAAGCCTTTATCTCTTTGATGAGCTACTGGGACACCAAAAATCCTAGAAATTCAGAAGGCCAGAGCACATTGTTTCATAAGATATTTGTCTTCATGCCTCTCAGGACACTCATGAGCTTTCAGCTGCCTGGGAAATCAGTGCATGATAGTTTACTTGGAAGGCGGAATAAAATTTGTACCTTTCTTCCAAGCTGCAATTCAGTGCAAAGGCCTTTGCTGCATCAGGTTTGCTCCAGCTGTGAAGTTGATAAACCAACCAAGGAAATTATCTTCTTCTCTAGGCTACGAGTTCACATGGTGATTGACAGCTCTTGATAGGCTTGACTTTGCTGGATTTGTTTGGTTTGGTTGTGTTGTTATGTTTTTTTAATTTCCAAAGAACACAGTTCTCTAACTAATTTTTACATGCAGATATGATTTGAAGTAAAGTTGTTTTGCTATTTTACTTATTCCTTAGCCTGCAGTAGTGTAAAACACACAGGCAAACCAGAGGTGAGCCTCCCACTGCAGTCTCACTGAGCCTAACAGCAATAAATGTGTGCTCACTGCTGCTCAGCATCATGATTCTTTCTGCATATTGTAGTTGATACCCATGTGCCCAGACTTTCTTATATGGGGGAAAAATATCCACTGATTAAAACCCATCTCTGTGTGAGCTTCCACTGACAGGACATTTTTCTTTTAATCATGTACTAAATCCGCAGCCTAGCTCTTTCACTGAAATTTGTTGCCTGAATGTGACTGGACTGCAGAAAGAATTCTTTTCTCAAATGCAGTCCCCAGTGATTTGCAATACTCTCTGTTTTTTCCTAGGGAAATTATAGATGCCAGGGGAAGGATTTCACTAAACAAGCAGTGAAGCAACCCATACTCCTCAAGATTTGAGGAAATTATTTGATTTTCACTGAGGAAAGAAGTCGGGCTGCGTATGCGCTCAAAGAACTACTTGCCCTCCATGCTGGTTTTGCACTGGAGCCACCCACAGAAGTGATTTTTTTTTTTCTGAGAGGAGCTCCTGAGAGCTTCTTCACAATATCAAGCATGGTCTCCTCCCTGTAATCCCACTTCTAACTGCTGCCCTACAGGATCTAGCAGAGTGCGATAACATTTAGCCAACATTGAACCCAACACATTAATTGGTGCATTGGCTGTGGAATCTCAAATTGGCAAACCAAAACCACTACACTCTCAGAGCTACGCACAGAAAAACAGATGTGGTTTTCTAGGAAAATAGATTTAGATGCAGGAATATTGCAGTGCAGAGTAAGTTTTAAAAGCCCTGTGTTCTGCAAATGTTGCCTTCATAGCTTTTGTAGCTACGTCTTCTTGCCCAAATTCTGTAATGAATCTGCTCATCTAATGACCATTCTTTGTTCTCTATCTAGTATTATGGAAAAAGTTAAAAGTGTAATTGTTTCCTTTTTATTCTTCAAAGCAGAGCAGGGAATCCCACCAGAAATGTGAGATCTAGCTCAGGATGTGCTTTCCCGTGTCACCACCCATGTTGGTAACGCATTTGACTACAGGGCATGGTGGACTTGTTAAGGGACTGTTCCATCCTTTGCCATAAATACTTATCTCCTCTCAGCATTCCTGTGGAAGGTGCTGGGGATGGAAAGAGCTCTGTTCACGCAAAATCCTTGGACACGTGTAGGAAAAGGCACTGAACTGCAGTAGTGATGCAGGCGTAGTTCTTTTGCTGCTTCTGAGCCTGCCAAAGTAGATGGCTGCCATAACATTACTCATTCACAGATAAGGTGTGTGAATAGCTCCATAGGGGAGGAAGGAAAGCAGAGGGGAATTATATACAAGGTACCAGGGAGCAGAGTTTGGGTGCCACTGCAATATACCAAGAGAGATTAATAAGAAGTTTGTCCATGACTGCAGTCGAGATGCATGTTGATAAAAACCTAAGAAATGATGCTTTAAAATATTACATTAGTAAGTTACATAGAGTTACCTAGTGAATTTGCTTTTTTTTAAGTTCAAATTTTTCAGTCGTTGTCTAACTTGCCTAAGTTAGACACTTTAATACATTTTATAGAACAAAAGTGAGACTTTTCATAGAAAGAAAACCAACAAACACAGATGAGAAGGACAGGCTGTGTCAGACTATGTCCAGAAATAAGTAACTATAAGGATTTTAGTTTACTCTGAAGGTTCAGAATAGATAGACACTGAGTGAAATGGATGCTTGAGGCATTTCTTTGCTGTGTTTTGTTAAATAGGTAAATTAAATAGGTAAGATTTTTAGAGGTCTTGAAAGGCAGACTGATCTAAATTACTTTCAGTTTGTAAGTTTTTATGTGATGTCAAAAACTGTTCTGAAAGGACAGAATCATGTTAAATTAGAAGCCTGAGAAGAAAATTTCATTTCTTTTCACCCATGTAAGAGGCTTAAGTTAAACAATTGTCCCCAGGGAAGGAAAAGAATGATGAATAATGGTGTTGTTCCATAATGCTGATGTTAGTCTGAAAATGATAATTGAATAAATCAGGTGTGGCGAAAGACATCTGCTGGATCTGTCTGAATCTACAATATAAGTAAAGATTTTTCAAGAAATCATTCTTAGTGATGTGAAACTTTCTAGCTTAACTTTCCATTACCTCCTATTTGAATTAATGCTATGTAGATTAATTGATAATCATTGTGAGTGACAGTAAAAAGTGATAGGTAATTAAACAGCCTCTTAAATAAACATGATTGTTTCCATTTTTACTTATGATTTATTTAATTTATTTTAATCTTGTTATGTAACTTATAATGTACCTGATACCTTCACATACATACATGCATAATACAAAAATATTATATTTTAATCATAAATTAAAATACAAAGATCAACACAGAAAGCTAAAGTTACATCCTGGTCAATAATATCAGACACCAGCTTGAGTGTTTATTCAAGAAATATGCTGATTCCCAGAAAGAGTTTTCAAAGTGTGAAAAGAGTGAAGTTTTCAAAGAGTGAAGTCTTGTGGGTGTTTGAAATATCCTCATCATTGCTTGGAGGTTTTCCTTACGAAGTTAGTCTTCTTGGTATTTCTTACCAGTAATGGCCAGGGATTGCCAAATTCCCCTCCCTGGATACTGATTTTTACCTTGGCAAGCAGGAGTGAACTGGAAAGACCCAAGTGTCCCTTTCCTCTTCCTGGGACCATGATTCTACCTGTAACCTCACATAAAGATGCTCTCTCCAAACCAGGCCAAATAGAAGCTGAGTCTAGAATACAACTGGACTGCAAGCTTTGCACTTTCTTTACTTCTCCATTTTCTTGCTTTCTCTACCACTTTTGCAGTGAAATCTGGCTTAACTATGAAGAGAGACATCTTTTCCTTTCCTGCCATGACTCTGTCCTTGCTTTAGGCAGCTGAAATCAATTTGCTACGTGTTTTGTTATGGATACAAATGACCAAGAGTAGGAGTGAGTTAAGGAAATCCATGCCATGCTGGGATTACTGAGATCATTACTAATCTCACACAAAAGAGGCTGTGCTAGAAGGTGTAGTTGCAATTTTTTGACTCTGTTATTGATTTCTCTCTTCTTTTGCATGTGCTTATTTTGTTTTGCCTGAAAAGGGTCTTAGGTCTAATTAGTGATAACAGCTACCCCAGAACCTAACTTACTTTTGAAAACAACCTTAATGTTACTCCCTAAACTTTCAAATAGAGAAGAGGATTACTTCGTAGAAAAAAAAAAAAAAAAAAAAAAAAAAGAGCACACAAGTTTACTAAGGTCATTTACTTCAGCTTCCCCAATAAACATACTTCAAAATTCCTTTTCCCACCCAAAATTCAGGACAACATCTGGAACTATGTATGTGTCATATCCCATGGTCCCTACACAGGGTTGTTGGTTCTTAGGTTTTTGGAGTCATAAAATGCTTTGGGTTGGAAGGGACTTGAGAATGCACCTAGTTCCCACTCACCTGCCATGGGTAGGGGCATCAGTTCAATACACATTTGAAGTTTCCTCTTTCTTGGGGAAGGTGGTGAGTTTACTGCCTGTGGTAGCAGAAAATGAACCATCAATGTGATTCTTGACTGAAACAGAACTATAAAAGAAAAGAAAACTGTCTGTGCTCCATCTGTTATTTTTAGAGCAAGCTCATTTGTGGGCTGAAACTGTAGCCTCATTTAAACACTCTTCAGTCTTCAAAAATCAGTCTTGTTATCTGTACTGTGTTGTTCACTGGTAATGTGGACCATATCAGCCTCATATCTGCCTGAAGCAGAAACATTAATAGATATAATTTTAAAAAACAGTGATTATTTTGAGAAATATTCCTATTATAAGGGGTTTTTTTGCCTTAGCTTTTTTTATTGTCTCGTGCAAATCCTACATAGTGATGTAAAGATGATACTTTAATCAGGGTTTATTATACCAGAGAGTTTATCTGCTTTTTTTTAACCATGGAATTTTTTTCTAATGAAAGCTAGAATATTAATATTAAAATGTATTGATATGATACAATGTGTAATAATAGTAACATTATAATATGATATATAAGTAACAATAGTAATACTATAACTCTCCCTAGCAGTCTTATCTAATTACAGTGTGTTTGAATTCATTAGATACCAAGGAAAAAAGCACAAAAGACTTCAGATTATTTTTAATCTGCGCATCTTTCCACTGGCAGCTAAAATGGATTATGACAGTCCTAGAAGGAACAGTTTGCCATTCCCCTCCAATGCTCTGCTTTCTGTATCAGTCATACCCATATTAGCAGGACATCCTCATGCTGACAGCACACTCAGTGTGCATTGCAGAGTTTCAGTAGCCCTGTCTGGACCAATGAACCCAACAGGGCCAGAAAATGAGTTTGAGCATCATCTTCTGTTTTTCCCATTGTGTGTGCATAGTGCTATCGTGTTTTCCATAGGGTGGTAGGGTCCAGCGGTGTGCTGTGATAGACAATATCAAAAGCTTGACTGGAATCTGAAAAGGCTGTGTTGGCCACCAATGGTGGACACAGCACAGGGATTGTGCCCAGGAGCCTGGGCACACGAGCCCACCCTATTTGGTCTGTGCTTGGACAGAGACAAGGAAAACATAGGTGCTGAGGTGTGAGCCATGGCAGACACACCACTTACCCTGGGGTGGCTGGGATTGTGCCTTGGTCCATTTTATTTACACCTGCCATGTCATCCATGGAAGCAAGAGTGTTGCCCTGATTTTTTAAGATTTTCTAAGCCTTCTGATGTTTGCATTCTTGTAGCAAACTTTCTCACACACTTTCTGTAAACAACTTATTGTTTTGCATTCTTTTATGGAGGACAAGAAATTTGATAGACTGCTGGTTTGTCCAGTGTCATTGGAGATGTGGCACTTTCACCCTCCAATCCACTGTCACCTTTAGAAATCAATAAATATTGAAGTCAGAAAATAAACTTCCTTTTTTCCTGCCTTGAGAGCAGCAGCGTGTCTATGTTGTGTTGTCTCATGTCCTGTAGTGACACAAGAGAGCTGTTGAGTTTCTTTGCTTGGGTTTTCTGTGATTCAGCATCACAAATGGGGCATTTCTATAGTGTTTGTGCAGTCACAAAAACTGTTTAGGGTTTGGGACTATGCTCGTCTTTTTGATTCCTCTTCCCCTGTTTTCCATGCCGCCTGTCTGGTTTTCATTGTCCACTATAAGGAGGCTGCATTGGCCAATTGTGAGACTACACACAGCCCCACATTAATGAGAATTCATACTTCACCACTAGGTATTCCTGAGGAAATGTATTCAATTTCACAGGAACACAACTGCCTGGTAGCATGCCTGAAATTTCATTCAGACTCTTCAGTTCCTTTATCAAACATGGGGGGATGTTCAATTTACTCTTGTGATAGAGTGTCTGAAAGAGTTAGGTGTTTGCTTTCGGTTTTAAGACTTTCAGAAATTCTTCTTACTTTAATGATTTGTGGGTTTTGTCCAGAGACAATGAATGTGGGACTCCACAGGAGGTCTGTAAGCAAAAAGGATAAATAAAGTTATAATCTCTTAGGTGTTTTTTTCTTCATGATCTGAAATTGGCAGATTCTCACACCTCCGGGCTAAGAATATTTTATAGTTACTGCTGTTTTCTCCTTTGGTCTGTTAGATTCAGTCTAGAGGTGCTGCTTGAAAATAGCTGATGTGGGATTTTTCTTTTTCATAGGGGAGTAATGCATTTTTATTAAAATATTGTAAACTAACACCACTAAAACACACCACCTTTTTCACAGGAAATAATTACAATGTAATAAATGGCAATATAGACTTGTAAAGCTGATGTGAGTGAAAAAAAGTCCCTAGGTGCTCATTGGTAAAGAATTTATGTAGGAAACAATAAATAAGGAGAAGATTGTGTAGACTTTGCAGTTTCCAGGATTCTCACATGTTTCCTAGCAATTTTGTTGAACCTACAGCACTCGTTGCAATAGATAGGGTGTTTCTAACACAAGAATTGAGTTCTTGTGTTTCACTCAATTTTTTGTTGGGTTTTATAAAGGGAATGAAAGAAGTATTCCCCCTGGTAAAAAGGAGTGAACCCACACATTAGCTATGTAGGGTGCCAGATTTCATGAAAGACCAAAGGAGTATCATCATGATATATTTATTTCTAATTACATATTTAACTGCATATCAAGTCATATGGGGAAATAATGTAATCCAGAAAAAAAGGCTTTATTCACTTAAAGCTCTCCTAACTTGAATGTTTTTTGCTGTTTCAAATACTTTGAATAGAAATGACATTGAAAAGTTCTTGATCTTTCAACCCTTCCAAACCATCTTTTTTGCTTTCATATTAATATTCTCGACCTCTTTCTTTGGGGTTGAAAGGCTTTCAGCAGTAGAGCTCTGCCTTTTGGAGTCTCCCTTAGAGCCTGAACAGAGATTCAAAGCCTTCAGGGAGGGAATGAAGAAAAAAAATGTGCCAGATGAAGAGACACTGAACTTCTCTGCTCCCTGTCATCTGGAAACATTTTTTCATTGAATGAAGGCATTTTACAATTGCAGCTATATCTTTCCTCTTTTGAGCAAGTCACCTCAGGCACCACTTCGTCCCACAAAACCTGCAGACAGGTGATAGGAAACCTGGGGACAGACTGCCTGTTCTCCACCCCATTTTTCAGTCTCAGAACAGACAAAAACGTCCTGCAACTTGGAGTCTGACCTTGCTTTTGTTGACACCTGCAATGCAGGCTGATTGACAGTGACTGTCTCATGCATCAGAAGCAATTACATTCCTCTGGCTGCTCCTGCTTCCACACCAACACCTGCTCCACAGATTAGAAGCCCCCTGATCTACAAAGGAAGAATTTTTGAACATGGTGGAGATTGATGACTTCCATTCGGTGAGAAATTGAAGCACTTTATTGTGAAAAGTAAGGGAAAGAGACAGAGTAAATAGAAATATCCTCAAATGAGTTGGAATCTTTGTAACTTAACCTGGTTTGGATGAGCTGAAGTGATGAGGAAGGTTGTACAGATTTTTTTTTTCAGAGAAGAAAGTATGAGCTTTGATTTAGGTTTTACTTGAGCAAAACTAAATATGCAAACAAAGCAAGTGGGATGTGGGATTATCTGCAGAGCTTTGAAGTGGCAGTTGGAGTGTGTCCATTCTTATGATCCAACATATTCAAAACAATAAAGATAAAAGTAATGCTTTACATGGAAGATCATCTGTGCCTTTAGCATATGCAAAGACTGCCTTGAAAAGTTTTGCACATTTTCATGGTGAATTAACCCTTTTTAAATTTTTTTTCTTTTTTTCTTTTTTTTTTTTGTCAGATTGCCTTTCATTTGAGGAAACAGAGGCTCTTGAAAATGAAAGTACATCTGCACAGTACAGGCTCCCTTTCCCACTGCTTTCATCTCTTATTTTTCTGTTTATAATTTGTGGCTGAAATCAGCATTTCAGTCCCTGGCTCAGTTTATGATTTTCTGATAAAAGAGAACTTTCAACAGCAAATAAACTGAATACTGGGGAACAAGCAGAAAAAATATGAAAAGACAAGACACATTTAGGGCTGAGCTTGACTGTTTACATCTGTCAGAAATAGCAGACCTTGCCAATTGCCCCACTTATGAATATGTTAAATTGAAACTCAAAGCCTACACCTGAGTCATATCCATTCTGAACATAAAATAGAGTAAAAAAAAAAAAGGAAATGCAGTATTCCTTTTTTGAAAGTGTATACTTAAGTTGCTTTTGTGGATTTTCTCTGCTTGATGATAGAATTCCCTACCAGGAGCAAAAATATAGGATGCACATCTATAATATATTGATTGCCTTTACAGAACACATTTGTATGAATATAAACTATACAGCATATAGTTTTGTCCTTGAAGAATACATGTCCTTCTAATCTGTATGATGCCAGGTCCCTGAGCATTTGCAGTCTTACATTGTCAAGTTCAAATTCTAGGTGCTTCAAGGAGCTCAAGTAGAATTTTGAAAACAAAAAAAAGTGTTTTGTAATTGTGTTCTATCAGACACACAATATAAACACAGGAGCTGGGCTGGTTTACATCAGAATGCATTTGGTTATTCACTACACAATGAACTGGATAATCCTTTAAATATTTATGAGTAAACCACAGAGGATTTACTCTTTCTTCCAGCATGTGGAGATTTTATAATGTGAACCATGTAAGTTCAAACTAAACCCTAATGTTTTGCTTGCTACTTAGTACTTCTAACAGCATGGCTCTGCATTACATATGCCTATTCTCTGGACAGTTACACACAGTTTTTTGGGGTGTAATTCAGGAATAACAAGGCTATGACCACCTAATTCTCAAAGCCAATACATGCAGCATGTATTGGAGAGGATGTAAGGTAGGAACTGCTTTGCATTTCAACCTGAGGCAGCATCAGCTGTGGATTAGTATTTTTTAAATGAGTAATTCACATTGAACAATAATTCTCGCAAAAGGTAAAGGAGACAAATAAATAAAACCACAAGAAATGTTCAAGTTAGACTTTATTGGTTGGATTTTTATATGTACAATAGCTTTAAGAATGCCAGCTGGCAACTTTATGAGCCTTATGGTCTGCAAGGCTGCCCTGTTCCTGAAGTGGATCTTTCATTTCATTTCTGGTATTATCACATGGACTATGCTCAAGTCAAATTTATTAGTAATATCTTTCAACTGAGAGTAATTTCAATGGTTCCTTCACTGACCTTACTATGATTCACCTTTATTCATCAAATAGACTAATTTACTCTCTTTGCAGAGCAAGGCATTTGCTCCCTTCCCACTTTTCTCTTACCTGTCAACTTTAGGACTTCTTTTTCATTTGTCAGTAGTTTTGAACTGAGGGCTAAGTCATTGATGTTCCTGTTTTGACATTTCTCTTTTCTGCTCATCAATCATGTCACTCTGAAGAGTGGATATAGGCAAAAATCATTAGCACCAGTTTATGCAGAGGAAAGAGGGAAGAGGAAAGCACTCAGTGTATAACCTCGATATAGTTCCTGCAATAATACCCTTAGTACTGATACCATGCATCTGTGTTAGTGTTTCATTTCTGATGAGAGTTTGCTTTTACAAGACACCTTTCAACCACGCCAGCTTGTTCTGCTGGGGTTCACATCAGGGAGACATCTCCATGTACATGATCTGGATTCCTTCTGCATGAATCTGAACTGGAAGAGAAACTCCTGGAGGACACACAAGGCCTGAGAGCCAGAAACAGGCATTCACCTGATGGACCAGACCAGAGCCAGTGTCTAAGTTAAAGGCAAACCAAACCAGAAGAACTTGGTGGGTGTGGAGCTAGGCTATGAGATTCTCAGGTCCAGCTGTTTGACTGTACAGTTCAGTGCCTGTTGGTCTGCACCACTGGCTGGTGTAGGCAGATCCCTGGTCTTCATGGTCATTAAGGCTGCCTAGCTTTACAAAATATCTTCCACTCTCATATAATTCTGCCAAATTTGAGACATTCTGCCGAAATTTTTCCTAGTATGATAATGTCTGAAGCTCAATTAGCTCAGGTATCAAAAAAAAAAAAAAAAGCTGAGAATGAGATAAAGTTTTCCACCTTTAATTAGCCCAGGTATCAAAACTGTTCTGAGAATGAGATAAAGTTTTCCACCTTACCAATTAGAAAACAAAGATCTTTGTTGTAGAGCAGGAGTTTGAAGTCTGCAGGGAGGAAGACATGAGGGGAAGTCCTCAGTATTTTTGCCCTCTTCACTACACAGAAATATGGTGGAATCCTGTATCAGTAACTGCTCTTAAATAAGTCTCATTCATTCTCTGATTATCCTTTGATTGTTATTATTAGATTGGAGTAGACATTAGAAAAAAAAATTTAATGTTCAAGTATTGGAATAGGGTGCCCAGAAAAGTGTTTGAAAAAAAACCAAACATTTAGCTGTGGTGCTACGGGAGATGGTTTAGTTGTAGGCCTGGCAGTGCCAAGGCAATGGTTGACATTAATGATCTTAGAGGCCTTTTCCAACCTTAATGATTCTGTAATTGTGTTTTAATTCAGAGCTGGCTTCATCCCTTAGGGTTGTCTTGCACTGACACCAGAGGTGAGTTGCAAAGGCCCAGCAAATTGTTCACTTAGTGCAACTCCTCCAGGAGTGATCAAAAAGCATTGCCTCATGCTTTTGCTGATGACAGTGAGGAGGCAAGGTAAGCAAGGACTCACAGAGAAAGCAGAAAAGTGAAAAATGTATGAAGATGCTTCTAATATCAGGTGTGCTCTTTAGAGAACACATAGAAGCTGACTCTAAGCAATACATTCAGAAAGTATATGAAAGTACAGTTGCTCTATTTCTTGTACATATTTTGATCCATCCTTCAGAGTTAGTGTTAAGCACCTTTCCATATCAGTACCTGAACTGTCATGCAAGCCTAACCTAGCCTGACATTTCTAGGTTAAGTGTTGGCTCCTGTTAGTGTGTCTGAACTCAAGTGAAAGAGCATTACTAATTAAGTACCAATTTTGAAATACCCAATTCTCTTCAATGTTCTATGCATTTATGTAGACGGTAATTGACACTGGGCTGTCTCATACCTGTTCATATTTAGGAGTAATTGCTGTTTACTCATTCTCAAGAAAAAAAAAAAAAAAGGATGCAAAGGCTAAAAAGAATTGCTAGTTGCTGCTCTTGTGACATGTACCATACAATCTAGGGCAAATTAGGCTATCATTCTTTTTTTTCCTTTGTAGTGTCTTTGCTAATTTTTCTTTCATCTTTCTGATTTTTTAAAAAATGCTTAAGAACTTCAGAAGGTGATGAGCACCTCCCAGACTGAACTCTTTGATATAGACATGTTGGCTGAGCGATTCTGTTTGTACTTGTCCAGGTAAGCACAATGCTGATGCTTAGCAAAAAGAAACACCCTCATCTGCCAGTGAGGGAGATAAGACAGCTCTGGAAGAAGGGTGCTCCATACAGCACTGGCCAGGCTCCTTGTGTGCACCACATGATACTGTAAGGTATTTTTCCCCACTCTTAGTTATTTTCTTTTCTGCGGTGAGCAATTGCTTTGGCACTGTGTTTAGGCTTTCTCCAGTGAGAAACTTCAGAAAATAAGTAGTCTGTTTAAGAAAGAGTGGGTCATTACTTTCAGCACTCTGTTTGCCTGATGATGGGCTACTGTCATGCAGGCACAAGACATGGTCAATAGCAATCAGAGACTTATCCAGATCTTCTTCTGGATAATTTAGTGACAAAAATCCCTCATGGTTTAGATACTGAAATGAATTTATCTTGGAAGTTATAATCCTGAATAAATAAGAACGCGTTGCATTTGTCATTTCTTAATTGGCATTTTGATTTTCTCTGAACATTCATTCACTCAAGTTTTAGTAGTATCTTGTCTGTGAGTTATGATTTACAGTGAGACCCGTGGTATGAAGCAGACAGAGCAGTGATGCCTGTCACACAGGCATGTACTACTGCTTTTTAACTACCAGGCAAAGATTTAAATGAGCAAGCAGCCTTCAAAGAAAGCATCAGTCTCAGTAAGCAGTAAAAAACCTGCTGTCATTAACACAGTTTCAGCTGAGCAGACATGCTCAAAGCAACACTGAAGATTTGGAACTGGGCAAGTACAAAGCATCAAAGGAATGCACAGACACCGTAGAAATTCCTCATGGCTTTTTTTTAGGAAGTACATCACAAAGAGAGAGGACAATAGTATTCAGCTAAAGAGAATTTTCTGGTTATTTTCCACCATTAATATCTATGATTGTGCACTCACAGCCTGGGTCTGTTAAGTTGGAGTGAATATTTAGAAGGCCCAACTACTAGCCGTAAGTAATTACAAATTGTTTTTTCTCACATTCATTTACAAATCTTATGTCAATAGACTGTGCTTTTTTCAGGAAAGTTGTTCAGGAAATCTTCCACATAAATAAATTCTAGACACAACTTTTTGATGGTACAAATTGTACTTATTAGCTGGAAATTGGTTATTCAGCCCTGTGCTTTAAGGCCAGTTCTCTAAGTATATTAAAAAGACTGTAATAGAGAAGAGTACTATTAAAATCAAATGCCAAAACCCTTGATTCTCTCAGGGACTCAAGAGGAAAATTTCTTGTGGGAATAAAGATGTGTCAGAACTTCAGATTTCCTGTTGGTAAGGTAGGATTTCTTTTCATTGACATGTTTTTCTTTCATAAATAATTTCTGGATCTGGCTACAATATGTCATCTTCATGAGCATTGTGGCACTTGCTTTGAAAACTTCAGGTTTGCCCTACTTGTTAGCAAACCTGGGTGGGTCCCAGCCCAGAAGTGACCATGCCTTCTCACGGGTGCCCACAATACTTGGCTTGCCAGCTTGACTGTGGTGGAGGCCCAAAGATAAGAGGAGACTAAATTCAGCACAGTGTGATATTGACATGGTTGTATAAAGGGCTAAAGGAGATGTTTGATGCACTATGGCATCAGCACCATTCTAGTTGTCCTCCTGCTCTTCTGAGCTCTCAGACTCCTTACTCACACCCTGCTACCACCTCCTGCTCAAAATAGGACAGGTGTGGAAAAATACACAAATACCTAGAACTTCTCTAAGACAACACAGCCGTGGCACCCACCCTGCTACCACCTACTGCTCAAAATAGGACAGGTATGGAAAAAATACACAAATACCTAGAACTTCTCTAAGACAACACAGCCGTGGCACAGCGCTTGTCTTCTCAACCACTACATAGCATATTTTGGTTTGGTCCTTGTTTTTCTCCGTGCCCAGGGTTAGGGGACTTCATGGGCTGCCCAGGTTAATATTCAAGGGAAAAAAGAACATTTATGGCAACAGCAGAAAAGAAAAACTAGCAAAGAAGAGAGTTGTCTTGTGGTTGCATGTAGGGGTTTTACTTTGACCAGATATGAAGTACTAAAAGATGAGTTGTCCAATTTTTATTTGTAATTTTTTTGTAGTCTGAAATGCCCCATGTGTTGGTTTGAAGGAATGAGAATGAACACCAGGGTGTCCTGTATTGTCTCTGCATGGAGCCCACCCTGCCAGACCCAGCCATGCAGCTCTCCTCATCCCGCTGCCATTTTTTTGCACCTTCCTCTTCTATATTAGCTCTGGAGTTAATAACAACCACCCCTTCCTGTTTTCTTGTTGCCTTTCTGCAAAGAGATCTCTGGTGCCTTTTTTGAAAGGCACCTCCAAAGAAACAACAAATTTGAGAAATGCACAAGGAATTATTTGCTTTGTTTAGACCCTTTTTACCACTATCAACTAACCCATCAGCAGGTCAGGGAGACATATAGGCAGTAATTAGCACCTAGAACCTAGGAGGAATTCCTTAGTTCTTTCATTCTGTTATCATACACCATAAACACATTTTGCTTTTAGCTTCCTAGCACAATTCATGGATTTCACAAAAAGACATATGTGTCAAAACACTGCTCAAGCTCCCAGAATTCTAGGAAGCCTTTGGAATAAGTGTTTATGAAATATATAAGAAAAAGTAATGAATGAACATTGACTTATTATCTTCTTTGTATCTTTTTCCTGTGAGAAAGTAGTCTGTGGGGTTAATTCACAGCAGATATAGCTACTGGGGAAAACAGGTAAATAAACAACTGACCTTGACATATGGCCATGGAAACAAAAATCTGCTCTCAGTTTATCCTTTTCTAGACTGCAATGTTTATAAGTATGGTTCAGCACTACATATGTTTGCTGGAAAGAAAATTACTGCTGCTAGCAATGCTTCCTTTGGTAATTTAATATTTGTTTATTTAGCATATAATATTTGTTTAATAAGACATTACTGAATAAGTGAAAAATGTTCTGTGGTATTTCAAAGAGATCACTGGGTCTTGCTTTTGCACTGAGGCAAGATCAAGTAATGTTTGCCATCTTTTATAGTTGTTCATGCAATCTGTTCTGCAAAGTCTGGCTATGCCAGCATTTCCAGTCTTCCTAGTTAAAATTCTTATAGATAGAAAGTTTTCCAACCTAAGTGTTTTTTACTAAAATTGTAAAATTTTAGTAAAAAACACTTTTTTCATTCAATGGACCACAGAAATTTTTTTTTTCTATTTCTCTTTAATTTTTTCCACATATTTAAAACTACTATCATATGTACAATAGTCTTTCTTCTCCAGATTACCTGTACTCATTCTTCCACTTGCAACTTTCAGTCACAATTGCCAAGTCTGTGATCATTGTCATTGCATTGACTCAGATCATTGCTTTGGGTCCTCTGCAGTGTTTCCTGAGATGTGGTGCCCAGCAGAAAACATGGTAACTAAGTCAGTCTTCAACCACTGATGTCATGTTTGTGTTGAATTCCCAAAATGCATCATTTAAAAATTTCACCCACCAAATGGTGAGTTGAGTTCAGCCTCATTTATATCATGGATAAAATGACCTTCCTTCTTCATAGGTTGCTTCTGCTCTTATAGTATGACTGTAGAGTGTCCCTGAGCCTGGGCCTCTTCTGTCTTGTCTAATCTTTGGTCACATCTCTCTGCTGGCACCTGTGAGGCTTTAGCCCAGGCACCTACAAAGGTTGTACAAAACACAGGAAACAGATATCAAACCAAAGGTTGTAGCTGGTAAGAACAAACAAGGTTCCTTTACATGATTCCTTCTTCATGTCTAGTAGCTGATTTTATAACAGATGTTATTATTTTGTCTCGTGTACTTTATGTTACTATTGAGATAATTGCTAAAAGTCAATTCCTCCATTTAGAGACTCCTTAATATAAAAGGAGCATTGTGTAGCAATCCTAGGAAATGCCATTTCCCCCTATTATACAGAGCAGTGAGAGGCAAAATGATTTTTCAATTACTTTTGCTGTAAATGAAACATGCAGAAGGTATAGATTCTCTCTTAAGGAGGTCAGTGTGGGAATACAAACAGTTGTGAGCCAGTAAGAGATATGTAAATACTATCACCTTCATCATCCCTTAGTAAATATTCGTGTGAAATATGTTATGAACTGTCTAATGTAGCCTGAAATTACCCTGTGAATTAGAAGCAGGAATATTCCCTCTTCAGACAGGCCATGTGTCATGGTTTAGGGCAAATTTGGGAGGAAACCTTTAAATGGGGTCCCTCTAGAAGGCAAATTCAAGCGGCCCCTGCCCCAGCTGGTTCAGGAAAAAGATTTCCTTGGAGAAAAGCAGAAAAAACCTGTTTATTTAACAAGCGAAGTACTCACAAACATAAAAAATTAATAATATTAAACAAGAAAACCTCTCGCTGTTCTGAAGAGATGGCAAATTCAGAAAGTGGTGAAGTATAGCTCAGGTTCACTCAGTCTCTTATCAGTCCCTCCAGCACTGGAAATGCCGCATCCCAGGCCCTGGTGGACCACAGGTTTGAGTTCCTGGTGCTCTTCTGGGTTTTCAGTCCAGAGTGGGTTTGAACAGTTCCAAGAAAAAGAAAAACCACAGTCCAGGGAACTTCACTGCCTCAGCTAGCTAAAAACTACGTAAAGAGCAGAGGAGAGCTCTGTCCCACTGTCCATCCATGCTGCCAACAACACAGTCCTGGAGGCAGAATGCAGAGAACTGAGTGCAGTTTCTGCACAAACAAACAGTTTTGCAATTTCTGAAAACAAACTCCACACTTCTTTTCCCCACCATTCACTCTCAGAACCAGTCTTAAAGGCTCAGAACTTAATATCCAGCACAAACAGAACAGACAACTGGGGATACAAGCACCATAAAGTCACCCTAAGACACCATGGTTTGCCTCCTACCTCATACCTTTGCTCTGTGAGGCCGTGCTTTTCTGGCTGAGCAGCACCCGAGTGCAGGGGGAGCCCAGCAACACCTCTGAAGGAGCTGTACAGGAAATAAATCACCAAATGTGCACAGAGGCAATAAGGTATCTCCCATGGGCATCTCTTATGAGCTTTTCTTCCCTGATGAGACACTGCCAGGGTCATCCCTTCCTCGTGCTGCGTTGTGCAGTCAGTTCTGTGTTAATAAGGGGCTTAGTCCTATGAGCTCTCTCTGGTGTTGGCATAACTTGTCACACAGTATGTCAACATGCTCACCGTGTTAGTCACAGATCAATGTCCTCCCTGGCTCACTGCTGAGCCACAGGCAGTTGCAAGAAAGGTAGACACTAAAAGAAAAGCCAAGTAACAGTAGGGTTAATAATGAACAAAGGCAAAGATGTGAGTCAGAGGCATAGGACTCACAGATGTGTTTCATGCAAGCTGTCAGTCTGATTTGAAGTAATTGAGGTTCCCTTTGAAGACAAGTGCTTGAGAGAAATATGGAATGAAATAAAAAGCTCCGAGCAGCTTCCAGGCTGCTGAAAACTTGCAGCAGGCTCCAGCAGCCTTGCAAAGCAGCAACAGAGAGACCTGTGAGCAAGTTAGGGAAATCAAGTCAAGCTGGCTGTTTCTGATATGAGAGCCAAGCACACTGTCAGGGCTGCAGCACAAAGCTGTGCTGATCTTACTGCCTGGAGGACTGGTCTTCCTAAGGGGGCTCTTTGAGCCAGGGAGCACTCGCCTCCCCTGATTGCCTTCAGTCCTGCGTCTCATTGATGAAGCTGTTACTGAAAGGGGGAATGAAAGCATGGGCACAGCTGCAGGGCCTTTAATTCTCCATATTAGGATGAGGCATTGCAGCAGCACTAAGTGTGTATGGTGGCAGGCAATTAAAATCAGCTTGATTCAGAAAACGTGAGCGAGCTTCCCAGCCTCTGCTTTTGCAATCAAGCTTGCTCACCATTACAACACCTGCTAATGAGTGCTTCACAGGATTGAGCATGGAACACCTTGTATAATTTAATAGGCATCATAAAAACATCTAATTGAGCACCTACATGCTTCAAATGAGCCTGTGGACCAGTGTCTGAGGCAGACCTGCAGGTGGAAGTGAGGCCGGGAAGTGATCCCAGTTTGAACTTGTCTCATTACATTGGTGCTATCTGGGAGTGTGATTCACATGCATGCAGGCACTTTTTTTACATTTATGGTCTTTTCTGCCTTATTACCTTTTAATAAAATGCTTTTACAAGCAGAAAAAGTGAGAGGGACATTGCACTTTGCAGACCTATGTCTTGGCTTGTTATGTTCAAATTACTCACAGGATTATACAACCTGCATATATTGCAAGCTGATATATGTCTCCAGGAAAGAAGAAGCAATGTAAATAAATTAAGAGTTTTGTAAGATACTGATTTTGTTGAAAAGTTACATTAATAAATATTGTCCTCCTCAGAAAAGCAAAGTTCTGCAGGAATATTTTTGCAGGTATTATAAAGTGCCACCCTTTCTCAGGGGTTGTTTCAATGGTTAATCCAGTTGGCTTCATGAACAAACAGCATTCTGCTCCCAAAGTGTTCAAAGAAAACATTCATGTTAACCTAAATTGTTTATATAAATGAGAACATATGTTCTCAAAAATTCTAGTATTTCCTTCTGTCTGGGTTTTGGTTTTGTGATTGAATTATACAGATATGAGCCCTTAGAAGATCAATGCATAAAAACTATTATTATAATAATAAAAGTACATGAACATTATATATTGTGTAGATATATTCATAAATACATACATTTGTACAATTACTTCAGAATTCTAAGCTTGTGGAAAGATATTTAAAAGTGGGAAGATCAATTTCTTAAAATAATTTCAAACTGTGCTTTGCTACAAAAATAATCAATTACAATTTAAATATTTGTATTGCTATGGGGAATAATGTGGCTCTGTTGGCCAACTTGTCCTCCATTTTCTGGCTAAAATATCAAGAATTTTAGAATTATTATGACCTGTAGTTTGTTTGTTGAGGAGAATGAAATGGCGAAATCCCTTTAAATTTTTAAAAATTTTAATGCAATCTTATTTTCAAAATAATCTTTACACATCATAGTTGATTAATATGCTATTTAAATGATAAATAGTTTAAAGGTTATTACATTTCTTTAGCTTAATTTTGGATGAGAACTTTTTCAAAGGTCAGTTTGGTAAATTGCTTTCAAGGGAAAAAATATACTGAAAATGCAATTTTCTATTAAGATAAGTTAGCAGACTTTTCTGCACATAGTTCTGTTCAAATAATCACCAGATGTATTTAAAAAGACGTATGTTTTCCATATTGTATCAAGATACACTGGATAGCAGGACCAGCAAGCAGCATCTGCTGCTAAATTTGCAAATTTCATAAATTTGTGATACACATGCTTAAAACAAAAATGTTCTTTTGCTTTCGTCAGTTTGATAAAAAAATACATTCGTTTCACAAAAATAAAATAAAATAAAATAAAATAAAATAAAATAAAATAAAATAAAATATAAATTTTGAAGCCCAGCCTCTGACCTTAACCTCAAGAGATGTTTGACAGTGCATTCCAAGTGGATTTGAATGGCATCCTGGTTCAGCTGTACACCACCTGCCCCTGTATCCCAGGGCTGGCACAAGACTTGACCGGTCTGCTTGACATCTCCTCCCACCAGTGCTCCCCATCCACTGACTTGCTGTCATGTGTGTTACTGTGCTCTCTTTCCATTCTAGCCATGCTTTCCCAAGGGCAGAAACACTCCCTGATCAATGCAGCTCCCTTCAGAAGGCAAAGGACTGTAAGCATGAAGTTGTCAGGACAGAAAACAGGCAAGCACCAAAAGTTTCTCATTGCACAAATCATTAAGAGAAACTCAATGATTTTGTAGGTCAGTCCAGGCAACACATTGTGGAGAAATTTAAGAGGTTACTGCCCAAACCAAACTGACAGAGGAATTGTCTGTAGGAATTTTTTTGGGAGGAGACTGACTAAAATACCCCTGAATCACAGGGATAAAGATGTCCCTAAGTATTGAGCATCTATGCATCCTAAAAACCACTGTTCTTGTTTCCATAAGACATCTTTTCTGTGAGATTATTCAAGTTTGTCTCACAAGATTTCTTTTTGCAATTTGAATATCATTGTTCAATTCCAACAGTTAAAAGAAGTATCAAATTCAACATGTGATAGCCTTGAAAGTCTACCAGAGTTTGATTTAGAAAAACATTTGAAGTGACCCTTGCTTCTGGCTTTTTAAGGGTTAGATCTCTGATCAGCTAATTAACTTGCCTCAAAAGTCAGTATCACTAACAAAATCTCCAGAAGGAGTCTAGGATGAAAATTAAATACCTGCTCTTTCCACCAACAATCCACACTTATTTATTCAAGATATCAAGCAGTTTGTTTTCATTTATTTATCCAAGTCACAGATATTTATATATGTTACCTGCATTTCAGAGCACACACAAATTTTGCCATTAAAGTTAAATTCTCTATAAGCTCAATATTAATCAGGCATTTTTTTTTCTTGGGCAGCTTTTCTAACTGGAGAGAAAATTTGCCTAGTTGACTTTTCCTTGAATATGAAAAAGAACCAACAATAAAGAGCTAGGGCACCTTGGGCAGCTTTTCTAACTGGACCCACTTTGCCTAGTTGACTTTTCCTTGAATATGAAAAAGAACCAACAATAAAGAGCTAGGGCACTACCTGAAAATGCCTCCTGAGTCACTTTAATGAACCCAAGGCACTGCTCTATGACCTAACATTTGGTTAAAACCACCTGACATTTTGTTCTGGTCACGGCTATAAATTGTAGCAAATCTCTCAGCTTTAGGAAAGAAAAGTGCTTGGGGAAACCAGAGAGCCCAGTGTCTTTCTGTCCTTGAGAAAGAGTCATCAGAGGAAACTGGGACTGTCAGGAAATACTAAGCAACCCTCATTTCTCTTCATGACCTCAGTGATTTCACATTGAAAATGGTGAATCTAAGCAATTTTTCACTGTGTCCTGCTCTGAGTAGAGGCTGGGTTGGCTCTGACCTCCTGCCCTCTTTCTGTCACTGCTCTTAAAAGAGGAGGTAAAAATTAATAGTCAATTTCAATGACAGATGCAAAAAAAACCCCAGTTCTTCTGGGCAACATCGATACAGGGCAAAAGAAGTCTGCTTCAAAGCAAATCCGTTTTTAAATTATGGTTATAATGTTTCCCATTGTTTAATGTATGGGTAAAAAATCTGATTCTCATTATATCTCACCATCACAAATATTTTGAGATTCTTTCATCTTTTAAAAGTATTTTTACTTAGATATGTGCATATAAAATACTCTGATATCCTCTCCAAATTAACATACAGGAAAAGATGCTACAGCATCTAAGAACTGTGAAACATGAGCACTTGCTCAGAATATACTGAAGTGCAGAAAGCCTGAATTCTATCAATTCTATCATAATATATTTTAACAAAATTCTAATTTTTCCTTCTTTAATTTTTTTTCTCCTGAAATAATTTTTTTTG
Source organism: Passer montanus (assembly GCF_014805655.1). Lineage (NCBI taxonomy): Eukaryota > Metazoa > Chordata > Aves > Passeriformes > Passeridae > Passer > Passer montanus. The sequence continues at coordinate 7,932,803 of NW_024363160.1, read as the reverse complement.
TGTCAGCACTACATCTAAACAATGCATTATCACCAGCAGCTCAAAATGAAAATTAATCTAAACTGTGTTTAACTGCCAAAATTAAATATGTGTGAAGTTTGGCTTTTACTTATTAAATAGCTTTATTTTAAAGGTGTCGAGAAATTCTTGTTGTTATGCCAAATGAAAATATCTTAAGTCATAAATATAGGCATAGAGACAGAAATTTAGGAGTTAAGTGTTATGTTCCCATTTCTCAAGTCTTGGTTGGACTTTTCTTAGGAATTTCATCTTTCTGAATGTAAAAACTCCATTTCTTACCTGCACATATTTCTTTATTTTCCTCAAATATTCTCTTTGTTGGCAGTTTCTAATACTGAGATGGAAGATTCTAGACGTGGTTATGTCAGTGCTCTGTAGAGACGTGGCTCTTGGTGTCCTTGCCTACACTGTGGGTAGCCAGCACAAAATCATCCTGGCTTTCTTAGTTTCCCAGCAGATTCACAGCTAGTTTACAACCTGTATATCCCTTTAGTCTCTCCTAGGATTATTACTTTCCAAGTATTTCCATCAGAAGAAGTTATGGTTTAGATTGCTATTTTCAGAATGTGCTGTCCTGCTTTCATTTTGAAGCTCAGGCTCCTAATCCTGCTCATATTGCCACCCTATTCCTCATTATTCTCTTTTCTCTGCATGTAGCTTTTCCTAGTTTAGCATAATATGGATAATTTGGGAAACTGTGGATCTCTTTTTTTACACACCATCAAATCTGGTCTTTTCTCTGAAAAAAACATTGACTGCTGAGTGGACTAGATGGTTGCTAATCTAGAGTCCACTCAGCCTTACTCACAATTTACTGCCTGGTTTTGGACCAAGAGAGTAAAACTAAAATTATGACTTCACTTCAGCACAATACATCTCTTTTTATAAATAGGTCTAGGGCTTGGAGGTTGAGTAATTGAATTTCTCAGCATGCAAAAATATTTTTTTAACCTTCTAGAGTTTAGTGGGGTAAAGCAAGGTCAGTTTACTCATGGTGCAACTAATTTATGGAACTGTGTCATACAAATGGATTTATTCTGCTGTTAGTTGGGAAGAGTGAATTAAATAATTAGTTAATACACATATACATTTATTTTAATAATACATTTGCTACATGTGTTCACCTTGCAGTATGTATTTTAATTCACAATATCAGACACATTTTGAATAGAAGTTTTTCATTTAGACAATATCTATTAATAATATTGTGGCGCACAGTGAGCTACAAATAATCTTACAGGCAGTGGTAATATGTTGTTCAAATATTAATGAAAACATATTAATTTAATTCCTAACCTTGCTCAGTTAATCTTAAATGGCATAATACTACCAGTCTCCCAAGGATAAAGCCTGCACAGATACTGCCAATAAATGGAGACAAGTATATGCCATTTGTTTAACTGCATAACTGAAAGTTCCCTCTGGGCCAGAGAGAATAAAGGTCTAATTTTCTGCCACTAAAAGTGATTTTCTCTTCACAGAGAGCTGAAGGATCTACTGTTTTCTATTCATTGCCGCTACTGCCAGACTTTGTTAATATCTATTTTCTGAGAAGTGCCAGCTAAGAGTCAAAGGCTTAGGCTGTGTTAGGGAGGCTATGAGGGATGCTGCTTTGTTAGAAAGGCTATGAAGAATATTGCTTGAGGAATTAACATGCATTTTTAATGAGTGTGCACTCTTGTGTACGTCCAGTGACAGATTACTCATTCCAGTCTTATGAAGCACATTTTGCCCTTCCAGATACTGCCCTCCACTTTTGTTCCTATAAATAGTTGTAAGTTCATTTCTGAGAGGTCCAAGATGACTGAAAAAAGAGGATGATTTGTTGTTCTGATAAAACACAAAGAAAAAATAAAGCTGTAGCCATAATACAGTTTGAGATAACAGTGGAGGAGAACAGAGGAATTTAGAACTGTTATAAGGGGAGAAGTAAGAAGATTAGTTTGTGTGCAAGAATACTGATATGAACATAAAAGGAAGGAAAGGGAAGCTAATCAAAACCAACTTTAATATTTTATATCAAAGTAACTGAGATAATACAATAGTTGAAAAAAAAGGAATATGAAAGTACTTTCTGTGGAAGAGGTGCAGAAGTTTTGCTTTTGGAAGTCTCAACATACCTGAAAATAGGGAGGGGGAGAGAGAGAGACGTAAAGTGACATGGTCAGGGATTCACACCATGGATGAAGACATGTTTGAGAGCTGTGACTGTGGATAGCATATAAGGGACTATAGGAGCTGATGGGGATTAAAAACTAAAGGAGAACTTGTGGGGACAAGGAGAGACCATGAGAACACCAAGTGGAGAAGCAAGGACATAACAGGATGGGTAACACGGGACCCTGAACTTGGCACAAAGATGCAGCTGACATCATGATCACATGATCTGAGATGTAAGAAGCTATAGAGGATGAAGCAGAGAGTATGGAGCTAACACATACTTTTAGAGAAAGTAAAATAAAAAAAACTTATGAGAATAAAAGGGGCTAATATGGGACGAAGAAAAGAACACATGTCCTATCTCTGTCCTTCAGCCTCAATGGAATCATCCATTTTATCAGCAAACTATAGAGAAAAGTAGTAGGATTGCAGCAGTAGGATGTGCAAAGTCTCTTTGACAAGGACAGAGCTGAAAAGTGGTACAAAGCAGTAGCCTGTGATGTTTAGGGCTCCCACTAAGGAGAGGAAGTGAAATGCTCATTTTATTGTAGACAGCAGTGTCTATACTGTTTCTCTTGACAGGCTCTCTTTAATTATTTTGAATTTCAGTTGAGTAACAAGCTGAAAGTTTTTGGTTCTCCACAATGTATGTGGGAAGAGTCATGACAGCTTTTATCTTCTACTTCTTTGCCCTGAGATTCAGGACTGCATTTGGGTTTAAAGACTATTTTCAGAGTAAGGAGGTCTCTTGGCTCTGAAGAATAATGTTTTATCTCCTCTTTAGCAGTACATTACTGTGGCAACTTTTATTCAGACATTTAGACGAAAATGCATCCCAGAGCTCCCTCAAGAGTTAAGTAATCCAGGACTGCAGAGAAAGAAACAAAGAAGTGCTTTTTTCTAATTTCTGGGGATATGTTAGGCATGCTCAAACTCATTGAGTTTGGCTTTATTGAAATAATTCTTATCAATCTGACTGTGAAACAATGGAAGGTGTGAGACAGGATTGAGGAGCTGAAGACTCAGTCCTAAAATCTTTGCTCATGTAAATAATCCTTCATTTTGTTCATAGACTTGAATTATGTGGTTCTAGTTGCCAGAGAAATGTTCATGGCATTTACAAACAAAGTGAGGGTTAGAAACAAAAAGTTTAAAATTGCTTCTGGTATATATAGGGAGATTAGACCAGCTGGTAGACCTGAAGCTGATTCATAATGAGTGCTGTTATTTTTTTACCCTTAACATGCTTTCATTTTCATGTGAATTTTTAAATGGAAAGCCCTCAATGAATGAGTTCCTTAGGAATATCAAGGACATACTGGATGCAAAACTTCTGAATACAGAGTTATAATAGCCTCATTAGAGATGGTCAGTTAGAATTCAGGAATATTTCATTTAACCAGGCTCAATGTTAATAGCAGTCTACATTCAGTGATGTAAATTATTAGCAACTTCAGAAGCCCCTGATAAAAATTGACAGGCTAAACCCTTGCTAAAAGCCTTAGATTTGGATCCAGAGGTAGGCACAGGACAGCTGCAAAATTAGTTAAATCACCATAAAAAGAGAATGAGGATGCAGAAAAATGGAAATCACTTTGTCTTTTCAGCAGGTCATTTTGAATCCCTTTCTTTTCTCTCATTACTTTGATAGTGGCTATGAAAAAAACTGGCCCATTTTTATTACATACATATTTAAAGGATGTGATTTTGAAAGATCAGTCTGTACTTTTGTTGGTGTGGTTTCATGCCCATGTTTAATTGTAGAAATTTTTTTCCTATTTGAAAAATGATGTGTTCAGAATCCAAACAGGATTGATTTTCTTTTCAGCACAGGGTTTACTTATCCAATTTAAATGTGGTCTATCAATACAAATGTATTTTAGCACAACAAAAGCAAAAAGCAGAGATACGGAGAATCACATAAATGCATATATTAGGAGCTGACAGAAAAATCTTCTAAAATTAATTGTGTGTGAGTGTTACTTTTGTTCCACTCTAGGTATATTATTCTGTTCATGCTAGATAGTAACTCGAGAAGAAATATGTTCATAAGGTAAACTTGAAAGAAAACAGATCTGGAACAGGTGCCTGAAAATTGCAAAGCCATCATCATATTGAGAGCCATGACTGTAGTAAATGGTCCAACAGTCACAGCTGAAGAAATAAAAACACTGAAGCTGTTTAAACAAGAATTAAATTATATTGTGTGGGAGTGAAGGGTGTTGAAGTCCACTGCTAGCAGATGAAGCAAGTATTGCAAGTACTAATTATTTCTGTTCAACTCTTCTCCTTTTGTATATGAAGATAATTACACTCTAAGTTGTTTGATTAGGAAAAAAAAAGGGGGAATGGATAAAATTTGAATGAACACTTAAAAATACTCAATGAGCTTCCCCATACTTTCTGCTTACTGTAATAATGGATGTAACATGCTATGCCTCTGACTGATTTCAGGAAACTTTATCTCAGCTTTCCAATGTGGGAGGGTACTAGAGCCTCCCTGTCACATGTGTTAGACATCTGCAAAGTAAACACAGGAAATTACAGGGTAAGGTGGTGATGGCTTGTGGCACTTCAGTAATGCACACTGGAAATACAGCTCTTCTAATGCTCCCCTACATCTGGTCAGACCTTTACTCTCCAGAGGTCTCCCAGATGAATTGCAGTGTGTTCCTGCTTTCACCACTGCTAATGGTTTGATTTCAAAGCAATCAATCATTTAATTACTAATAAGAATTAAAAGTCAGGAATGACAGTTGTGTGCAACATAGTTCACTCACACAAGCCAAGAGCACATGGCAGCAACCATACATGTGTGTAGTTCATTAAGCATCAAGGCTTAATGAAACCCTAGGGAAATATTTTTCCTTTAAATCTGTGATTAGAAATACTGGGCTGAATTTGACAAAATGAGAATGGATATTGTGCAAGGGTTTCACTTTTTTTAAAGACATGTAGCAGAAATTAATCTTTTTATATGATATTTAGGCACTGTGGCTAATGACCAAAATTTGTCTTTTCAGAAATCAGGTGCTTTTGAGGATACAGGACACTCAAAATCAAGGTCTATATATGTATCAAAAATGGCATTTTTAAAACAAAATACTTGTATATTCTGCTGTTTTATTTTTCTCAGGTAATGCTCTCACTATCTCATTTTTTAGTTAGCTATGAGAAGAACATTTTATGTTATAAAATGTCAGTCTCTCATTATGTGCTGGTGTCCATCTTCTCTCTCATGAAAAATACATAGCTCTATGACTCTTTGTGCACTCATTTATTAATGGTGCAGACAAGCTCATACTCCCCAGGCCATAACACTTCCCCCTATGATTCTCCACTGCATGTGCTTCTGGAGCACCACAGCCAGGTTTTCCTGATGTTGTTTTTTGTTTCGGTTTGCATTTGGTTTGTTCATAAGGTAAGGGTTTTTTTGTTTGGTTGTTTCTTTTTTAAGCAATGAACCTGAAGAAGAGAAGTTAAAGGGAAGGGAACAGACATTCTGTTAATCTTCAACCTTTCCCTTTTTCATTTTTCTTTGGCCAGCTTTCACTGCTAAAAGTCTATGCAGTGACTCCTCACCATTTTTCCAAGAGCACTGATTGTTCAAGAATAGAGTACTGTGTTATGGTCTACTCTGTCTTTTATTGTGCTTGAGCTTCTGACACTTATTTCTAAATGTTCTTATGATACAATTCTGCCTCAAAACATTTTCCCTGACAGTTTTTATTTCTCTGCTGCATAGTTCCCAGATTTTCACTTGACTGTATAAAGAAGGGCCAGCATCTAATTGAAAGATACTGCATGTCTATCAGAAGGGACTGAATATTGCCTCTGGCTACCAGGGTACGAAGGAAACATCTATCTGTGATTTTTTGGTCTCAGTCTAGGTTGCTGGCTTTCTAAACCACTGCAAGTAACTCAGTAAGTGAGATAGTTAATGAAAATAGCAATTATCATTTACTATGTTTTTCTGGAGTATATGGCAAACCAATTCTTACTCTAAAGCATCAGTTCTGCATTAATATGAGAGGTTTATTTGGTGTGCCATAAAAAACATTTTATGCCCTTGGCAAAGATAGTGTCTTTGCCACTGAGAGAACTGTACCTAATACTACACCTCAGGAAAAAATAAACAACAAAAAAACTGTGTCAAAAGGAGAATATGGCTTAATTCTCACTTCACACATACATTGATGTATTTCTAGTGCTGTCAACTGAGTGACCTTTGATTTGTGCTATGGAAGATTAAAGCCACATCCTATATTTATCAAAAGCTGGCTTTATGTATATTTTTATTATTTGTACAGAAATGAAAACCCAAAGAATTCAATTACTGTCATGGTTTCATCTGAGTTAGAGGTAATTTTCTTCATAGTAGCCAGTACAGTGCTGTGTTTTGGATGCAATATGAGAATATGTTGATAATTCATTGCTGTTTTAATTGCTAATTGCTAAGCAATGTTTACCCTAAGTCAAGGGCTTTTCAGGTTTCCATTCTCTGCCACTAAGCAGGTGCACAAGAATCTGGGAGGGATCACAGCTGGGAGAGCTGACCTTGACTGACCAAAGGGATATTCCATACCTTAGAACATCATACTCAGCATACAAACTGTGGGAATTGGCCAGGAGCCACCAATCCCTGCTCAGGGATGGGCTGGGTGTCAGTCAGCAAGTAGTGAGCATCTGTATTGGGCATCATTTCTTTCTCTTGAGTTTTATGGCCCTCTCTCTCCTTTTCATACTATTATTAACTTTATTATTATCATTAGTATTATTAGTATTACATTAGTGATATTGGTATATCACTATTGTTATTAATTTTGTTGCTGTCATTAGTATTATTAGTATTATTATATTTTGCTTCAGTTATTAACATGTTCTTATCTCAACCAATGAGGTTTACTCTTTTTTTTTCCCATTCTCCTCCCCACCAGGGAAGAGGAAGTAGTGAGCAAGCAGCTGCATGGTACTTAGTTGCTGGCAAACCATGTCAATAACTTAGAAATAAAGCTTCTTTTGGTTAAATTAGGGGTGTGCATAACTAGTAAACCAATGTAATTTGTTTTCTTTGTAGGCAGATATTAATTTCCTTTCCTAAAACCATGTTTGCCTTATCTTCTGTAAATATGAACTATAGCTAACATATATTTTACTATGTATACATGAAACTCATATTATGTCAATTGAAATTAAAAAATGCAAGTGACTTATTTCACAGTCTAGCTGTTTAAAAATCTCATCTGAAATATGTTACTGAAATCTGATTTTATAGATAACTCTTATCACCATCAATACAGCCTATTTTATTATATTTGTCATGGGCAAAAGTGCAATAGATATATTTACTAGTTCTAAGACTATCCATACATTTACGAGCTTGTAAAGAATAAATCTGATTTTTTTATGGAACTTGAGAAATTTGGAGCTTTCTTTCATTTGCTGTTAACAACAGAAAAATATGTAAATGAGTGAAGGAATAAAGCAGGCTCGCTTTACAAAAACGAGATATAAAGAAGCTGATATAAAAGGTCTTTTATCTAGTGTAATGCAGCGCTTCTGAAACAAATTGAGCCTTTTAGTCACCATATGGCACTTTTAGAGCTCTATTATTGTCCTTATATCCTAGACCTGTGCTCTAACCAACCAAATTTCCCCTCACACAGTGCCTTATTTATTTCGTTATGTGCCATTCACATTTTGCATTTGACCGCTGGTTCTGATTGGAAGGAAGAAAATGAATCTTCCCATAAGAACAAATGGGGATGTTAGTGAAGACAAGAGCTGTAAAACTAAGCAGCTGTCTCCTGCTTTTCTTTATTGACCAAAGGAAAAAAATCCAAACTGCTTTTATCCTGTAGGTAAAACTAGAAGCAAAGTATGGTCCCTTGAAGAGAGGTAAAATGTCCATTCTAAGCATACATCACAAGAGATACTAAATTCTTATAGTTGAGTCATCATCCCTGGAGGCATCTTCAACATGTGTAGATGCGGCACTCAGAGCATGGCTTAATGGTGAATTTGGTCATGCTAGCTTAATGGTTGGACTCAATGATTTTAGGGGTCTTTCCTAACCAAAGCAATATTATGATTCTAGAGGTCTGAATCTACTGGATTTAAAATAGTCACTGTAAGTATAATGACATAATACGATATGTAAGTATCATAACATGTAAGTATATTATAAAACATATATTTAGAGAGTTAAGGAGAGATGAAAAATAGAGCCTGATCTGGGGAACTCTGAAATAAATGTGACTGTTCCCTTCTATACAAAGATAGACTCTCAATCAAATCTACAAAGACATGACTTATGAAGGCTTTTCATTTTCTGAATAACTGTTGGAAAATTAACACAATCATTTATTTCTAGGGAATGTTTCACACTCATTCAAAGTCATGATAAAAGAGCATCAGACAAAAATATGATTTTAATCCATATTTTAGTAGAGAAAAAGAGAGACGTAGGAAGTTGAAGGTTGAAGACTTGAGGTTTGAGGTCATAGGTCCTTCGTTTTAAAGGAAAGATCTGATAAGTTAAAAGAGATAATGTACCCTTTACATAAGAACTTCCAGCATCTCTTTCTGTGTGCTTTCTGGAAGTTATCAATTCAAAGTAAAGATATTTAGGTTAATCCTGCAGGTTAACCTGTCAACAGAGTAATAATGGATATAAAAAGAAGTTGAGGAGAAAATGGTGCTATCTTTTTGATTGATAAATATGCAATGGATTTGACAAAAAAAATTCGTCAAGCATCAAAATCCATCCAAATCTTCAATTCAGTTAATGTTTCCATAAAGAAACAATGTGACAGGGTCATGACTAACAAACAAGGAACGAAAGTCCAAGATGAGTGCTCTGCATGGCTGATCACTGCTTGTGCAGTGCAGACGGAAACCCTCAAACTTCACACACCAGGAGAGTTTTCCAAGCAGGAGCAGTCCCTCCAGGCATAGCAATAACAATCTGCTTTCAGAGTGGGAAAGCCAATTTTGGAGACTTCTGACCGTACATGCTTCAACTGTTTTGTTGATAGAAATTCTTGTGTGGACATACCTTAAATATTCTTCACTGTCTATTAAAGATTTTTTTTCACCTGTTTCAAAAGCTCAGAAATCTCAAAAGGCTGGATATTCAGAAAATTTTCTTCATCAAAAAGGGTTGTCAAGCATTGGAACAGACTGCCCAGGGAAGTGCTTGAGTCACCATTCCTGGAGGTATTTAAAAGTCATGTAGATGTGGTGCTTAGAACATGGTTTAGTGGTGGACTTGAAAGTGCTGAGTGGTGGAACTTGACCTTAAAGGTCTTTAGCCTAATCTTCACCTTGATCTTAAAGGTCTTTACCAACTTAAACTGTTCTGTGACTGAGCCAGTCTGTTCTGCCATCAGTCTTTCAGCCTGTGTGCACAAAGGTGAGAGAAGAGCAGGAGATCATGCCACAGGCAAACAGGAGACAACAAGGAGGATTCCAGGATTCAAGGTGAGGACGTCACTTTGCTGGTGATGGAAGTGGCTGGGTAATTTCAGCCTTCATTGCTAAATACTCTGGGTGCTGAAAAGCAAAATGTTTTACTTTTTTCTGTATAAATGAAGACAACCAAAGTCTTTAAATCACTCCTCTTGTTCCCTTGTCAGATAAAAGAAACAGAAGCAGTTAACAAGAAAAGGCGAGTTAGCTGCCTCTGAAGATGGGAAATTATTTTTAGAAATCACTTTTGTTAGCATAACAAGAAAGAGGAATCTGAGAGTAATTAAGAGTCTGGATGAAAGCCTGGCCCTGGTGTAATTAAATTCAAAACTCCTACAGAAGTTTAAATAAGAAATGAAATTTTTGTACAGATTTACCACATATATGAAATACATTCTGCAATACTATTCAAAAATCAAAAATGCTGAGAGTTTAAATGACAAGTGTAATTTATATTAAGTACTAATAACACCTAATGAAAAGGAAATAGCACATCAGTCTCCAGTAAATTTTCAGGGACCATTTCCTTTCAACAGCAATGATAACCATAATAATGATAAAGGGAGAGAAACTCTTCACTCAGTGCATCTGTCCGCTGCCAGAAGTGTTGCAATCAGTACAGAACACTGTATTCTGCTCACTTTCATATTAATTCTGCCTCCTCACACAGTGTCTTGTGTTATTCCCATCCCCAAAGTGTTCTTTCCCTTTTGTGCCTGTTCCTTGGCTGTTAGTCTTCCTTTCGTGGCCAACTTCAATGAGGCCACACAAAATCTGAGAAGCAGCTTTGGCACCATATCAACTGTAGAGGCTTTTCAGCAGAGCAGGCAATGTCTATTGCAAAGACGAAAGATTTCATAAAATACATATAAATCTTCTTAAATGTATAATTATTTACTGATTTGACCACTGTGTCTGAAGTACTTAATAGTATCTGTCAAAAACTCTGGGCAAAGATGAGTTTCCAATCCAAATCAGCTTTGAAATACAAAACAAACAAATAATTAAAACAAAAAAAGTGCAAAATAATTTGGGAAAATGCCCTGGGACCCTCTCAGTGTTTGACCTACTGGATTCCTAGGCATGAAGCTTGAAGACTTTGTTCTGGATTTCCATGGCTAAGTTTGCATGTGAAATACCATATTGTTTAGCTCCATTGCAGTGAAGCTGTGAGGACTGAAAATATAAAAACAAGGCTTTAGTAAAGGAAAATAGCTCCAGTCTTTAAAGACTGAGACTAATTCCTCCACACAAACACACTAGTGAAATTCTGAAAACCCACTGGTAATTCTTTGAACACTATATGAGATAATCCTTAGGGGAAAACAAAAACAAACAAACAAACAAACAAAAAAAAAAAAAGAAAAGGTTCATTGGAATTATGTTGTGAATCATCCTCAGATCATATTTCTTTGGGTAAGGAGGGTGGAAACCAGGGAGATATAATAGAAGGATGTAGGAGACTGAAACGCAGAAGAATTCCTGCAGCATGGCTGGCTAAATGGTCAATGAAAAAGCAGCTTCGGGAGGCTTTTTCTGTTACTGTGAATTATGGCTGAGTTTCTAAATGCAGAGGGAGCCAACAGTGCATCTGCACGTTGGCATTTGTGAAGTAATTTGTTCTACAAATGCAGTATTGATTTCTTAGAAGAACACAGCATATACCTTCAGAGATTTTTCCCCATGTGATGAGATTTTAGCTTTTTGCTTTTCCTTTCCTTGCAAAGGAGCCCACAACATGAAATGGGCTCCCTGGCTACAGTTATTACAGTATAGTTCTGTTCTTTTCTTACCCTTTAATTTGACCTTTCTAGATGTAGTCTAATAATTTTTTGTCCCATAATGTTAATTAGGAATCGAACATTTCCACCTGTTAATGCAGTAAAGTGCAGTTGTTCTTGTGCTAGAGCACAGTAATAATGTCACTAATTGAGATTATAATTGTCATGACACAGGATCCCTCCTTTTGCTCTGAATTAATTTTACCTGTGGGACAATTAGGCTGTGACCTGACATGGGGCTTGTAAAGTCTAATAATGTGCGAACATGTTATAATCACCCTGTGAAGCCAGAAATATCCACAGCAGAAATAATTACCAGTGGGCAGGAGAGCTTCTGTGGGGCTTCAGCATCTGTATGCTGTTGTTAGGGACTTTGATGCATTAATTTGGCCAATATTACCTGTGGGATGCATCCTTATTCACCTGCATGCCTGTGAAGTACAGTGTTGCAGTGGCTTGGGTTCCTGAACTGAGAGGATTTTCTTCTGGAAGCTGGGATAGGGGGGTGGTGTGGAGCCACCTCAAATCAGCCTCTGGAAAGCCACAGAAATGCTGTTAAGAGCCTTTGGGTGCAAGTGGTTCTTAGTCAAAGTTTTCAGAGCAGTATGAAGTGCTGTTCTCAGAAGAATTGCACTTCCAGGGAGTAACTGAGAGATACAGATTTTTCAATGCCTCAGGTGATGATGGAATGACACAACCCTAAGAGAAATCTGAACCCTTTCACTTGGTTTTGATGATGCAATAGGTGAAACATAAAGGGCACAGTGGGGTGATTTAGCAGATCTGGGCAAAGAAACCAAATTTCTTTGATACCAGAACAGCTTCTTGTCCTCTGTATCTCAAAACCACTCAGAAACACAATTTGAAGTGTCTTTATTAGCAATGACATTAGATTTTCATCTGCTTCACTTTGGAAAAATTCAGTATGAAGTGCTATCAAAAGTATTTTAAAGTAAAGAAAAAACAGGTGAAGATGGGTAGAGACCTGATTTTCACCTGGAAGTTTTCTTTACCCTGCTTGTGTTAACTAACATGGGATTTGGGATGTTGGACAATATGTGACATGGGACCAGGATTATATTTCTGTTAGTCTACTATGCTTTAATTAAACTCCAGTATCTAACTTTTTTTAATATGACTTTAAGAGGTCATGTCTCTTTGAGCCTCTATCACAAAAACTCTAAATTCTGTTCATGAGTTATCATTATTTGACTTGATACCATTTAACACACTGTGTGCTTTTTAACAGCTGATACAAGGTCTAAGTGGTTTGCTGATGGAAATGCATAAACTGCTAGGTCTTGGTCCTTATTCTTGTTCTGTGTGACACTTGGCAGGGGGAGGGAATAACTGGGTAGTTGTGCTTCCATTTGCTTCTTTACACAGTGGGAAGTGAGACAGTGAGACAGATTGCCCAAAGGGATCTGTGGATGCCCCATTCCTGGAACTCCTCAAGGCCAGGTTGGATGGGACTTTGAGCAACCTGGTCTGGTGGAAGATGTCCCTGCCCATGGGATAACGATCTTTAAAGTCCCTTCCAACCCAAAACATTCTCTGGCTCTATAACCATTCTGATTCTATAACTATTTAACTAATACTTCAGTATGTAGCTATGTACTTCATATGAGGGTTCATTAGCAATGTTCTTATAGAATTAAGCATAATTTTTGCATTCCTGTGAAAGGAAGGGAGTGGCAAAGTGTCTGCTCTGGACTTATTCTAGTTTGAACAGCTTCTGCCCATAGCAAAACAGGGACAGACATTTGCTATATTCTGTCAGTAGCCAAGTGTTAGAGAGTGATTACTGTGATCTTTGTCTCAAGGCAAGGGCTGCTCAAAGTATTAAAATAAGTATTTTCTAATCCTTTATATGTGTCTTTCTTTTCAGTATTTGAAGTCTCAGCCAGGTAGGGAAAATCAAAAGCATAGCTTCCTGTCTCAGAAACGCATTATGTTTGGCTACAGTTGCTTTGCTTTTATGTGCTGTTGCTTTTTGCCTGAATTTAGTGCACTCAAGCATTCTCTTGATGCTCTTAATGGCTGCTGCCTATTATTCAGATATCTTCATCAATCTCTTCATGATTGTTGCTACGGATTTTTTCTCCCCAAGACTCCAGGCTGTTCAAAGCTCTTTGGTTTGTTCAAAGTCTGATTAAACTTTTGGTATATCTGACAGGCCCATCTGTAGGGATTCCAGATTAACCATCTGGAATCATTTGATCTTAAACTGTATTAAAATAACATTTCAATAAACCCATGTTTGAATGCTACAATGTTTGTCCAATAAATACTATCTCAGTATCGGCTTTTATTCACTGAAGAAATTAATTCTCGTTCAACTGCCACACCTGCAATATCTAGTCAGGTTTGGGCTATTTTTTAATTTACTTTAGGTACTCACTCTGTCCAATTGGGTGCTGTATTTTTATTAAGAACTTGCTTCTAATATCTATAAGAGCTCAAACAGGTTATGGGCAGGCATTGTAACCCATCTTTAGGAAGATGTGAACCATTTTTAAGGATAGAAAAGGTTGTATGAAAATGGTTCCTATGGTCACCCCTCCTTCTGTTAATAAATGAGCCACTAGAGCAGCGCAGCTGGATTCACCTGAGATTTGTTGTCCTCCCCAAGGTCCCCAGCAGCCCCAGGTATGCCTCTCCTAAGAGTTGCCAAGCTGATCTACTCCTAGAGTGAGGCATCTTTTCAACATAGAGAAATTGCTTTCCCTAAGTGCTTTTCTTTGAATTTAGCTGACTGCCGGGTGATCTAGATAAATAAATCCTAAAGCCTGGGCTCTCTCTTTTCCTCATCTTAACTTACTGCTCTGACTGCAAGTTATCTTTGTGAGAGCTGAGGACAGAAAATTGCTAAGCACCATGATGGAGTATGTCCTTGAGCTCTGCAGCTGAAGATACTAACCATAATATCCAAAGCATGCCATCTATATGCGATATAAATAAATAACTTTCCAGTAGATCCTCCTTTGAAGGGTAAAATAAGCAAGGCAATAGCATTAGAAAGCACAGTTAGTCTGAAATCCTTGCTAAGCTGCAGATTATCCACAGCTATTTCCATAGCCCTTTGTGGAGTCAGCTGGCCTCCCGCAAGCAAGGAATGAGAAAATTTAATGAAGGATTTTGCTCTGGTTTAGGCAGACTTTTTTCCCACACAACCTCTGGTTCACTTTTAGTATCTCTTCTTTCCCATGGCATTTAATATTTTAATATTTCTTCTTTCCAAATACCTCTCTTTTCTGTCAATTTTCATCATGCATATAAAAAAAATTTTAGGAAGTAAGGTGAGCTAAGCTGTTAATGCCTATTGTGTATTAGTCATGTTAAACTAAGCTGGGCAGAAGACCAAACTGCAGCCACTCACCTAAGAGAAAGTTATATTTTTATAGGCACTGCACCTACCATAATTCTTTATTCTTGCTAGTGCAACCCTCTAAAAAATAAGGATATTTTGAATAGAAGGAACTTGATCTGCTAAGCACTTGATTAGCACAAAGGATTCATTATGCTAATAAGATGTTATTAAAAATATGGGAAATGTATGTTAGAAGAGTTGCTTACCTAAATGCCCATATGAAAATATCTTTTATATCTGTTTCTGTTTGTAGCTTAGTAGCTTAGTACCTAAAATGATTTTCAGACACATTAAATCTCTCTTTGAATTAAATATGTCCCACAGGTAGAAATTCAGCTTCATTAGGAATTAGTTTTTACATACTGTAATATAATGATTGGTTTTCTGTGCAACTCATCTAAGGAAGTTTCAGAAGAAAACATATTTAGAAAATATTTGGGAGATATGTAATGCTACAACTAACAGTAAAAGAAACTGGAAAATATCAGTAAAAATATCTAATTTCCCAGGGTTTTGTACAGACAAATAAAAGAAAATTATTCCCGTCTGGATTATTCACCTTCTGTAATGCAGATAGGACACAGCATGGGTTGCAAAACAGATGGGAGAGGCATATAGTGAAAAGGGAAAATAAGAAAATGAACAAAACATACTACAGGAATTGCATTCACTGTTGTTTACTACAAAAATGACAATTTTCTGACAAAAAGATAAAACAAAGGTTATTTTGCTTGTGTAACCTCTTGATCCATTGTAGAAATCTGAGATGGATACAGCTTTCAGAAACCTCTGGGTTGAAATGTTGCAATTATAAAATATTATCATTCTGTGTAATACTATTTTTTTCAGCTTTGTTTGTTTGTGCATTTGTTTCAGTAGTTTTTCATTCTCTCCAGCTGGGAAAATATCTTGTGGCTTCTAAATGAAAGTATTTGGTGTCACTGTCCTATGCCACCAAGATTTCAGCTGGCTATTTTAAATGCCTTAGATATCTGTGTATGGTAAGGGGGTGTGAAGTTAGACCTACAAGGTATCAACCTCCTGGTGTGGCAGCTGGAGGCTTGGCAGAGCACTTTATGATTCCAAAATTTATAGTAGATGCATATGTTAGGTATCTATTTACCTTCTGGGTGGGTGTGGACATTTGGACATCTATCTGGCAATGTTTCAAAGGTGTTTCTGAGAAAGAATTACAGAATTATTCTCGTGTTCAGCCCAGCATCCAGCAGTAATTTACATATTTTATTTCTTTTTTTCATGTTGAAGATGCTTACTCTTTCATAGTGGTGTTTTATTTAGCCTGTTGGGAAGGTAATATCCCATCTTGAATAGTATCTCTTCACCATCACAGAATAATACACCCACACAGCTTGTTTCTGTTTTCAGCTTTGGGCAGATTCCCTGTGTGTCATATTTTTTTCATAATAATTGAATCTTGCCCACATAGTAACCAGCACAAAACCTGAAGCAATCAGATTCTGCTTTGCATCTCATCTGCTCTCGTTACAGCTGTCAGGCAAGGTTATACCCTGTCCAGATTCATAACGACTTTAATTATGTTTTTCATATATTGGTCTGAAAAAAGACAGTTCAACTGTCTTAACATTCTCCCTTACAATGGGTACTCAACAAGAAGTAGGAATCATTATTGACACACTCAAAATAATCTGTCATGCTGCTTTAAAATATTAATGAGAAAAGCCTTGAGTCTTTTGATATTAGTAATTGTTTCATGTTGTAATTGAATTTGAAAAGCTCTGTTAAGATTTTTATCCTCTGACAGTAACTTATTATTTCTAGAATAAAATTGTTTGATAAGTGGTTTAGGTGACAGCATTCTGAAGAAGCCCTTTGCACTTCATTTTTCTATGAACAATGAAAACTAACAATACACTGTAAATGCAGGCTCCCAGGTTCAGAAGTTTGAAAAGAGTGTGTAATTTAGTATCATAAGATTTCCAAAGAGATCAGATGCTTGATCATCCTTATAATTCTCATCTGAAATCTCTCTGATTGGTTCTCCTCTTTAGTGAAAGGCAATCTACAAAATATACACAACCTGTCATCTGATGCCACACTGCTGCTGTGTTCCAGGGCACTTCTGATTCATCTTGAAATTTAGTTTTGCATCTCAGCATGACGTCTAGGTTTTTCCTCCAACACTATGACATTGTGCAGTCACAGCCTGGGTGTGGTTCATTTTTCTGTGGAATTGCCATGGAGCCTGTTGTTCACCCTATTTTGTCTTCAGGTAATTGGTTATTCCATGTTCCTACTCAAGTACAGTAATTTGCACTTGGACTATACTTTTCTCCAAACCCAGTGTCCATTTGCTAATATGATTTTAATTCTATTCTTGTCCACCATGGGGTTTGCAACCACTGCCAGCTTACTCCTTTTGGAATTGTGAAAGGCATAGTGTCTCTGCAGATAACCCAGTGACTGCTGAAACTGCTGGGTAGCACTGGGCCCAGGTGGGATTCCACTGAGCCCCATCAACACCTGTCTCTTAATTTGATAGAGTACAATGAGTAACTATTTCTGAGTGCAACTTTCAAGCCAGCTTTTCAGTCTATACAGAAGTACTTGGTTCTAGTCATAGTTTTTTTTTTATAAGAATGACAAGCAGTCTCAAAATGCTTACTAAAATCAAGGTTTGTCACATCTGATTCTCCTTCCCTAACTACAAAGCCCATTATCTCTCCTAAGAAGGAACAAACTTGCTATAACATTATACAGTACTTAGCACTTTGTCTTCCTACTAGTATGTTTATTTACAAACTAATAATTTGATTTTTTTTTAAGGAAGTTTTTAATAAATGAAGTTAGAGATAGAATTCTGTGTGTTCTTTTTCCCTTTTTTTCCCCTGTCTTTGTGTAAAGAGATCAGTACAATCTTTGATCTTCTAATCTCCGGCCTCTCCTGTTCTTATTAAATTGTTACAAATACGTTCTAACATGCTTGAGATTGCTTTAGCCAGACTTCTACATGCTTTGAGGTGCATTAACCAGGACTAGGACATCTGAATTTTTTCAGCTTTCTATTTTAGGCAGATGATCAATAACATATTCCTCCTTATTCTCACCTGAGTCTTTTATGAGTAGTGTCAGCTGCATTAGTTCACCAACCACAGGTAATCTTTCTGCTGAAGAAGAGAATAAAGAGAAAAGACACGGAGTTTCTTTGCCACCTTAAGGTCTGTAGTCCCCTGAAGGCAATGCCATGGAACAGAGCCAAGCCTTACATCCACCTCTCAAACCCGTGCCTTCTGTCCTGGAGGAGATGTTTCCATCTGGAATATAATTATTGCTGCCACATGAACCTGCAGCCTCAGGCAGGGTTGTATCACTGAGGGCTTTGACAGCTCATTACTTGAGCTTGCCCTTTATTAGTTTATGCCACTATTTTTTTACTATGCTGTATTCTCTTTTTAGTTGTATCTTGTCTTGACCTTTCTGAGCTCATCCCTATACACTTCTGTTGTTATTTTATATTTTCTCTGCTATCTGTATGCAGGTCACCCAGAAGACTCTTATTGAGCCAAATCCATCATTTTCTATGTTTCTGCTTGGAAAAGTTTGTACTTGTTCAGTGTGTGTTCTTCCAGTCAGTCTGATCACTTTCCTGAACTTCTCTTTTTCATAAACCTCATAGAGCTGGAAGCTGTGCTCCATCTCAGGTCACTGCAATCTGGTTCCTGGGTGTTTAATGTCCTTGTCCCACTGTTTTCCTCCCAGAATTGTCATCTCTAGTAGTTCAGGGCTACTTGGTGCAAGCTCTTTTCCCATTCAATGTTATTTCTTGTAGATGTTATTTGGTTTATGTATTTCAACATCAAAAGGAAATCTCTCTCAAGACTTTCTTCATGAAAGTGAGTGAGATCATACAAATTTTAAAGTTTTTCTAGTAGCACTTCTTACCTCTAAAGAAATGTAAGAAATACTTCATTTTTTTCTTCACAGCAACGCAGATTTTTAGATAAACCATACATAAGACAAAATTACTGTGCTCTAAAACAAATAACAATATTTATCTAAGAATATTAAAATTTGCAAAAAAAAACCCAGTTATTAGGTTTGCACTTGGTTCCCCAAACTGCCAAGTTTAATAATTATAAAAAGCTATATAAGAATGATAAACTGAAGGGTACATTCTGTCCTTTCATCCAGGTCATTGATAAAACAATTGAACAAAAGTGGACCCAGTACTGATCCCTGGGGAATGCACTGACTACAGGGCTCCAGACAACCCTCTGAACTCAGCCATTCAGATGGTTCTTGACCCACCTCTGTGCCCCTTCATCTCACCCACATTTCCTGAGCTTACCTATGAGGATGTTGTGGGAGGCAGTGTCAAAACCCTTGCTATATATTGCAGTATATTTAGTAAGTTGACAATGGATTAAAAATCTGAAAAATATCAAGAGCTCATAGGTAGTACTGGCCAAACTGACATCAGTTTTAAAGATGGTACTGAAAATGGGTCCCACAGTGAGCTGAGTAGTATTTAGAAATGTAACAACTAATGTAACACATCATTCTTTTAATTTGAGAGGTCTTTTTTTTCCCTCACACTTATTTTTGTTCTTAAGTATTACTTTTTATATTACTATAATGATTGCCTGATTAATGTAATTTTTGACTTTTTAAAGAATTCAGAATGAAATCTATAAAGTTTTTTGACATTTTGTAATAGCCAGTTTAATTAAACAAAAAAGTTGTCCTGGCTCAGCTCCAATCACAACTCATATTTTTCACAATGAATGAGGTTGCAAGGAAATTTTAGATCACAAACTGCTGAGAGTAATCCTAACATCCTAACAGCAAATCAAACAAAATAGTTGACCATCACTCATACCTATTCTCAATATTTTATGTGGAAGCATCAACATCACGTCTTCCTTTTCATCTAGAATAGGCAGCATACCTAACTAAACCATTCCATATGAATTTCAAAACCTGATTGCAAGGGACTTCAGTTTATCCATTTCAATTCAATACATATTGGGCTGAAATTATAATGTGTACATTAAACCTATAGTTAATATTTTAATCTTTTTCCCATTGTGTGCATTAGATTTCCATGCTTCTACTTTTCCAGCTATAAAACTTACAGCTGAATTCAGCAAATGTAAATAGTAATAAATTGACGTGCAGCAAAGATGAGGGCTTAATGTCTCCTGGGTATATTGGCTGGGAGTTCCCTATCATATCTGAAGTCTGGTTTCTCACAGCCTTTGATGAACATTTTTCTCTGAAAAGAACAGCTTTTGATCCATCTATAGGACTGATCTTTCCAGCATGTTTGTTCCATATTTTATTTTATTTCAGACCTTAGTCTGTGAACTGATAATTTGGTCTGGTTTCCCATTGTCCTTATATAATGAAAAGTGGGATTAATTATTGTATCATTTATTATTGTATCATCTACAAGCCATTCGTGATCTTATTTTTTTTTTATTCTGTCATTAATTGTCTCCTTTCCAAAGGTGAAAATTTGTCTAAGCTATCCCTTTTCTAAACCCACCATATCTTTGATTATCTTTGATACCTTTCTCTGTAACTGTCCTGATTCAACTACTTCCTTTCTGAAATGAGGAGAACGAACTGTGTGTAGCATTGAGGATGCAGGACCCAAGGGGTTTGTATGGTGGTATAATGATGTATTCTACTTTCCTATTGCTTTTCACTATTTGATTCTCCTTTCTGACTGCCACTGAGCACTGAGCTGAGGTTTATAATGAACTATTCACAAGTTTCCTGAGAGCTAATATCAAATTTAGAGCCTATTACTGTATATGTG